>NC_047519.1:8476274-8659047 GCF_902827115.2 Pseudochaenichthys georgianus | reverse complement strand
GAACTCCCTCCCCCCGCACACCGACAGTCAGACACAACCACCATATTCAAATCCCAATTAAAAAACCCACCTGTTCAAATCTGCTTACTCACTGGAGTGGCCCCCATTATATGTCCCATTTGTGTCCACTTGACTGTCTCCTCCATGATTTCCTGTTTGTGTTTTTTTTATCATGTTCTGTTGCCTATTAGCTTTTATTTTATTTATTTTTAATTTAGTTATTTGTATTTTATTTTTATTTTTTTAAATTGTACGGTGTCCTTGGGTGTCATGAAAGGCGCCTAAAAATAAAATGTATTATTATTATTATTATTATTTATGTTATGCTATCGAGAGAGGTTTCTACATTTTGTGAAGGAATCTGAATTCACATCTTCCTTGGGTACGCTGGAACTGGTCAGATCATTCCCAGAACAATGGTAATGCTGTGTAGACAGTTAGATTGTAGGTTAAGTTAGGACAAATCAGTTTAATTTATATAAATGCCCCAATACCACAAACCTCAAATGTGCCTTCTACAATGTATACAGCATATGACACCCACTGACCCTTGCCTTCGCATAAAGTGAAACTATTGTAGTTATTATGACATTTGTTGGACCATACGGCCTGAATATCTTACATCGGCACTAAGTGAAACCTACTTATAAAAGCAAGCTTAAGACTGTTCATGACTGCCTTTAAACTAAATTACACATGTAATGATATATGTAATAGCAATTTATTTTTTTCATTATTATCCATGTATTAGCATTATTTATTTATTATTTTTGTTTTAATTTATTACACCTTGTGTTTTTCTTTCTTTTCCCTTAATTAAAAAAACATGTTTTATGCACTGTTATTGTGTTATCATTGTCTTTTTTAAATGTCATTATATAACGCACATTGAACCGCCTCTGTGGATAAATACAAACCTTACCTGCCTAATATATTTGTTTTGGTCTAATAGGACATATCCTCCAGGAGGCCTTGTGTGTATTTTTTATTTTGATTATTACTGATTATATTCATGAGATGACCCTGTAGGTAAACTTGTGTGAGAACCTGACCTGATAATTTATTTATTGACTTCCTATATGTTTATCCTGCAATATGCAAGTATAAATTATTATGTTATAACATCTCAATACATAAGAAATGTCAAGCATATGCAACGTATATTAAATATTATGCATTTATTTGTTTTATTTGGTTTGGTGAGCTTCATTTTTATAGTTTTTTTTAACCTCATGACCAACAAAATTCATCATCACCTTATGTTATTTATTAAATACATTTCATAATGAGAGGCTTACAAATATTATTTGGTCGCTGACATAGTGGATATTAAAATAAAATCATTTACGATTACATGTTATTATCAAAATATAGGAAGCATTTTTGGACTAACATCAGAGTTTTCTCCCTTTGGCATACATGCTGGTATTGTCCTGTGTATTATATGTGCAAAAGCAAACATTACACTTATAGAAACATACCATTTTTAACATTAAAGAACTCTTGTGAACAAATATCCATAAAACCTTCATAATGCTTAAAAACCATGCAAAATGCAGTGTTTTTTGTTGACAGTTTCGCCTGTGAACATTCACTTCACATTTATAAACAGTCGCATCTTCGTTCCGGACACATAGTCAGTCTCTCCCAAATGTCTTGAACCTGAGGAAGCTTGTAAGAGGCCACAGCAAGGTGGTTGGGTTTAAACAATTACCTTTTATGAGTGCTATCAAGCCACTCCAAATGGCCTATTCAGTTGTTTTTTTCACTTTCACTCTATTGCTTCAGAAGGGGCAAACTGCTCCATTATTTGCCTAGCCCAGAAGGTTCATATACAACATATGAACGCGTGGCAGTTTTTGTTAAGTTTTTACTTATTTAGATCTTTGCATAATTACAGTGTGGTAAGATTTAGGTATAAGATTATGGTTTAATAAGACACAATAAGTATGCCTACGTTGTTGTTACAATAGAATACTTCAGTAAACATATCTAATATTTTTGTTTTCACCCGAGCGAAAAACCCCCCAGTTCTGAAAAGTGAAGACATACGGAAAGCTTCTTAATGTTCATTTCTTTTTTCAATAGCCCAGAAGGGTGACTCATATTGCCTATGAGGAAATATAATGAGTTTATGGTCCTCAATTGTAATTTGGAGTGGTTTGTTTAAGTATACGTCCATGTTTTTCGTTTTACAAACTTCAACTCCTTCTCTGTTTAATACAAGTTTTAACAATTTTGGTCACCTAAAAATGTCAGTCTCAGTTGTTCTTATCTTCCAAAATGTCGTCCAATATTGTTTCTTGTATTTTTCTTCCAAAAAAAACAATTATGGTGACAACCAAAAGGCTGAACTTGGTGACTATAACCACTTTCTATTTACAGTCAATGGTTTTGCGGGACCGAACGTGTGTTTCTGTCGTCATTATAGAGGTCACCACCTTTCTGTTCCTGTATCGGGGGGCTACTGTTTGAAAAGACAATAATCTTGTTCAATCAATCAATCAATGTTTATTTATATAGCCCAATATCACAAATGTTACATTGTCTCAGTGGTCTTCACAGTGTGTACAGAATATCAGTATCAGAACCTAGTCTCTAAAAAGAAATTATGAAATCCTATAACCCCCACATTTTGCCAGCATAAATGTCACTGCTTTTATTCTGTTGTTTTAATTGTTTTTGTTGTTTTGTTTCACCCTTTTTACTCTGTAGAACTTTGAATTTGTTTACGCAAATGAAAAGTGCGCTTATAAATAAAATTGATTATTATTATTGATTATTATAAATCTGCAGCATTGGACAATCATTTGGTATTGGATGAGTTCTGGTTTGCGCTGACAGTCCAGCTATAATGGGAAAACCCCGCTTAAGGAAGCTTTGGATTGATGCAGGAAGTCTGTGTGAAGCAAAATAGGGGGAACACATTGATCGGAATGCAATCTCAGAATCGATTGGCTACCATTTCGCAACAATTTAGCTTAAATGAATTTAAAATTAGCATGTGGATAAATCCAATCTTCGATGTCGTCTCTGAAATCTAACTTCAATATCGCATCACAATTTGCAAATCAGCCTGTAAACAATTGGCACACAGAAGAAGAAAATCATGGCCTGGATATTCACTGGCTACACCGGAAACCTGAGGGAAGTTGGTCGTTGCCCTGAGAGGACTCATCATTGTCACAACAATGGACGATGGGTTTTCCAGGTCAAGCCCCTTCTGACCCAGATATGTACACTGATACTGACTCTCAGCCACTGATGGCAGCCATCGAATGAGCTGATATCATCTGAAGGAGGTGCACTAATCCCATGTCATATGTCCATCACCAGCCCCCATATGCTTGGCTTTGACAGCTGCTGCATTGGATTTCATCTCTTGATCTTCCCTATCTCTTCGCACAGTCTGGAGAGGTACTGTGTGAGCTTCACCATGACGATGACGAGGGCCCCTCCAATGAGCATGCTGGAGGGCCAGAGCAGCGAGTGGAAGACGACGGTCTGGTCATACAGCCGCGTCAGGATAATGTTCTCCTGGTGCTCGCTGGGGTCGTAGTAACACGTGACCTGCTGGTTCACCTTCAGACGCTCCGAGATGTTCATGATGATGACATGCATGGCGACACTGTCTTTCTGGCACCTTGGCACGTAGAAACACTGCAAGGACAGGATTGAAAGACATTTAGGTTATCTAGGGGGCAATCAGTTGGTTTGTTCTTTATTGAATACATCAACCTTCATGTATCATCGTTCAGCTTGACCAGAAATAATCCTATCAACTAACATTTTCTGAATCGGAAACAGAGCAAGTCTACAATCAGGCCAACATTTGACAGCCATTGTCAACATTTGTAACGCTTCAGTAATTGTCAGTATTTCCCCCTCTGGCACTGTACTCACTTCAGAGCTGGTGTCCTGTGTCTCCTCGTTGTGAGATAAACGGCTGACACGGCCCGTGTTGTTGACGCTCACGTAGACCTGCAGGCAGGGGTATTTGGAGTCTCTCCAGCACTCTGACCCACAGTTGTAGGAACAGTTCATGTCTGCTGTGACCGTGGAGTTCAGTATAACACACACACCTTCCTCTGTCCACACACTGTGATGAGATTTAAATGGAAAAACGATTTAATACCAAAAAAAAGATAAAAAATTCTAGAAAATGTTGGGTACAAATGTGAAAAAACTATTTCAATGTGTTAAGAAATGCTACTTTGAGAGAAAATGTTGAACATAAAGTCCAACTATCGGGAATAGTGTCGAAATGGTGTTAATAAACCAACATTTTGACAGTAAAGTCAAAATATGTTGGAACAAATACCAAACTACATTTCCCTAATCCCTTTCCCTAATCTCCAAAAAGAAAGTAAAACAAAAGTATTCCCTCTCTCGTCTTGCCCTTTTGCCCGGCACTAATAGTCCTCCGCATGGTAAGAAAATGGCTTACGGTATAATTTGTTCCTGATTTCATAAAGTATTCATTTTTGCAGTTTTCAGGTTGATCGAGCACTGAAAGCATCTGATGAATCAAAGATGCGTCTGATAGTTATATCACTTAGCTTCCTGTATGGGGGTGCAAACATGAAGGGATGTCAAACAACAGGCCTGTACCTGTCTGCATAGGAGCGTAACATCGTGACGCCCAGGACAAAGTACATCATCACTGAAGAGAGGATCATTCCCAGTCCCAGGAAGATGGCTCGATCTTCACCGGGCTTCAGAGCCGTCACCGTCTTCTTCTTGTCCAACAAATCTACCCGACGGAATTTCTGGTAGATTGACTTACTGCTGCGTTAAAAAAGGATATGACCTATCAATATGTAGTTTCACTTACAGTGCAAATATTATTACATGAAAATTGCACGATAGATATGAGCTTCTTCTTGGGCATGCCCCCTTCCCCCCCTTTGTATTTGAAAGAGGCCCTATTATGCTTTTTGGGGGTTTCCCTTTCCAGTAGTGTGTTATATAGGTTTTTGTGCATGAAATGTTTTTGTGCCCCCCCCCCCCCCTGAAATGCCTCCATTGGACTCCTTTGTTTACATCCGATAACAAAATGACATCACTATGTAACATTTGCATCTCGCCTAGCCCTCCAACACATTATGCGTGATAGGCTAAGGTTGCGGGACATCTCTAAGTGGTTGACCAATCACAAAATAGCCAGCCAGATAAGCAATCAGAGCAGACTGCGCTCTGGTTTGTGACAGAGGGTGAAAAGAGGTGCTGCAGTACAGGCAGTATGAGAAAAGTAAAGAGCTTTTTGAACATTAAAACATGAAAACATGCCACAGTCTAGAATACAATTATGAACCTGACATTTTGTAGAATAGGTCCCCTTTCAAATCAAATTCTCAGCACGAATTGGTTACCTCCTTTCATTTCGTCCTGCATTCTTTTTGGCCCCGGCCAGAAAAAACATCTTTCTCGATGATCCGCGTCCTCCTTTGCTCGCTGATGTGGAACGGTAGGATCGCTGAAAAGACCTGTGAAATGGAGTTTGTTAGTTGTCCGGAAGCACTTCTACTATATGGATCATAAGTCCCAGTCCCAAATCACTGGTTACAAAGCAAATGTGTAAGACGACAAATCACACTGTACCTTTGGTGCATAGCTGCTGTCAAAGTCGCTAAATATGTCTAGTTTTGTAAGTTCTAACGGCCTCTTCTTTAGCCTACAAAGTACTGCAGTTCCTGACTCTCAGAGTGTGGTGCAGAGTGGGGACAGGAAGCACGTAGTGGTCTCCGCCAGGTAAACATCTCATTTTGCACACAAAGCAACGCGACAAAGGGTAAACAAGATGACAGATAGCCACAGACGAACGGTGGTCATGCTGATGAGGCGCTTGTGATAAACCTACCTGCTGTATCCCGAACACTTCTGCTGTCAACACAAAGTCATTGGGTCCTCTCTTGGCACGACACCTTGCACATGCTTCCTCTCGCTTTGCACTGGTCCTACAGTTTGCAGAACACAGAGTTCACATGTTGTTTCGGTCCCATTAATAACATCAGCCTTGATTCAGATGCCAATAAATGGGTAAGTGAGACATTATGAGTTATTTATTGTGGGTCCCGAAAGGGTTATGGTGAGGGTCGATACAAAGGCAGTTATTCCAAAACACAATTTAGGACAAATGTATTTCCGCTAGTAATGTTTGGTCATCGTCTTGTATATCAGGGGTGGGCTCCATCAGAAGCCCAAACTGAATAAGAAATACCAACCAATCAGGACAGTATCAATCAAATGATATTGAAGAAAGAATAGGGATCGCTGCACTCTGCACAGGTTAAGAAACCAAATATTGGTGATGTTAAAATACAAATATCTGTTGCTCTTCAAGGATAAGGCAAACAAAAATAAGCAGGAATACAAAAAGGAAACAATAGCTATCCAGCTTACTTTCAATCGAAGTCGTCTACCTGGAGAGCATCCAAGACTATTTGGTAGTAAATTATAAAATATTTACTGATGCACGGATATTTGACGTGTTTCAACTAAAGATATGGGTATAAAGTGCAATGAGGAATAATTAAATCTAACGAAAAGGTAATGTGACTTTATGTAAATATTTCCCACTCAAAGACATGACAGTGAATTGAAATATAAATTCAACCTGAAACAATCAGAAACATAACTGGGAAAAAAGATATTAAGATATTAAATCAGAAAATCAATAAATGACCGTAAAAAGTGTTTTTCATGTTTATTGACTCCCCTTCAATACATTACATACCCCATGGATTTTATGATATATTGTTGGATTTTCTGTAGCCACCGCCCAGTCCTTTAACATGTTAGTACATTAAGTATGCTCTTCATTTGTGTAGGAGAAAACAACCTTTCAAGGAGCAGAATAGTTGGAAAAGAAGCCAACAAGTTCCTGTTGGATGAGTAATTTCCTCATTGTATCGCATTCCCAGCTGCTTGGGGGAGATGTTGCTGGGAGATAACACCGGCCAGTGAGACAAAGGGAATCTGAAGGAAACCATCAATGTTTTTGGAAACAGTCCATGCGCTTTTTGCATTCACACCCATAACAAAGGTTCATGCGATTTATGGTCTGTCTTACAACTCTCCAATTATTTCCCTCTGTAAATCCATTATGACTGCGTGCTTCAAGCTCCACGCATAGCGGTATTGATTTCAACTAAACATGGACACAGTCATTTTCAGAAAGATTGCCTTACTCCTTGTACCAACTGTTTAAAGGGTTTTTAGAGCAAGGGGTTTGGATCCGTGCCTCATGTATGCAGGTGACTATCTAAATAATTCAGCTGTACACTGTGCAGTTTTTACTTCAATTAATATAAATATTTGTATTCTGCTCTCTAAAATATTTGTATTGCACATTCTTACTTTAACTTCTTATGTTTATACGAACATTTTCATTCACTTTTTTTGGCATTTTATTTAGTTTCTTATGTTATGTGATAAATATCTTTAGTTTATAAATAAATGTTTAACTTTATATTTTAACTTTAACTTCTGTTTCCATACATGTTTATTTATAATTTAAAAAGTATTCTATTGTTCATTCCTTCTCTTACCTCCTTATATTAAAACGTATATTATTATTGTATTGTTTTATTTGTATGTATTTATTTAATTCTATAATGGAGCAACTATCCCCAAACCTAATAACCCCGGAATTAAACAAAGTTTTCTGATTCTGATTATTAACTTATAAGGAATAGACAGTTAACCTGGCCTCACACATTACATTAAAAAAAAGTGTAATATTTCTTTCACAATAGACATTGGTCTGGTTTAGATAATTGTCTTCATTTTTTTCTCAATGCTTGTAAAGCTGACCGTTGAGCGGCTCAGACGAAGCAAGGAGGCAGAGGCAGAACGTCTAAAAATATAACCCGACGTGGGCATTTATTAAAAACACGGGCACACAGTTCACAGCCTCAATCCTGCTGTTCCCTTTGTCCACATCCTGCAGCCACAAGGATCTCACACACACACCCTCTGTCTCCACAGACAGAGAAACCGAGCCTAAATACACACACTCTAATCATCACAACAAGACACAGGTGAGGGGGAGGAGACAACACAGGACACCAGGTGCACACCGTCATCAGCCACAGACAACATATACTGTGCAATCACGCTAATAAAGTGCCCTATCACCCGGCCTGAAGCCGTCAGTCCATAGTGACGAAGTTCCCTTCGTCACAATGCTAAACATTGAAAGTAGTGGATGTTTTTAGGCAACTAAATGAGGTTAAAATGTTAACATAGGTCCAGGAGCATGGCCACGCCTAAAACTCCGCCTCGAACCACAACCACCCCTATTTATATCCGGCAAAACTTCCGGCCACTGCTCGTCTCCATCCTTTCAACCCACCCTCCCTCTCCCTTTCTACCCATACAGTTCCCCTTCCGACTCACACCGAGCGATACATCCACCCATCCCTTCTTCCCTCCCTCAACATCCCTACATCCCAACATCCCTCATCCCAACATCCCTACATCCCTACATCCCCTCATCCCAACATCCCTACATCCCTCATCCCAACATCCCTACATCCAACATCCCTCATCCCAACATCCCTACATCCCAACATCCCTCATCCCTACATCCCCTCATCCCAACATCCCTCATCCCTACATCCCCTCATCCCAACATCCCTACATCCCCTCATCCCAACATCCCTACATCCCCTCATCCCAACATCCCTACATCCCAACATCCCTCATCCCAACATCCCTCATCCCTACATCCCTACATCCCTCCCTCCCTCATCCCTTCATCCCTACATCCCAACATCCCTCATCCCTACATCCCTACATCCCTCCCTCCCTCCCCCCTTCATCCCAACATCCTCTGCCCGTCACCATCTATATTCAAACGGTGCACGTTTATATACTGCGTATACTAACACCTTAAATCCCAGGTATCGTCTGGGGGGCCCGTAATCAGCCCACGCAGATCATGCCGGAGACGGAACCCCCACTCTGAGTCTCCCACTGCACGGACGACAGCTCGTCCTCCCAGATCATGTCTTCACCCCCCTCATATCATTCACATGTTACTTCAATAAACTTACAAACATCACCTTGTTGTGGCGTGGTTCCTGCTAGTGAAAAGTGTATTCAAGTACAGTTTCTGACACCCTTGGAAAACTAAAATGGCTTGTATCAGAAATGGGGCGAAGCCTGCGAGATAGTTCAGGCAGTCAATTCGAGCACCAATCATACATTACCACGTGACGCACCTCGTCCCTCTGACAACCAATCAAACACATTCTCCTAAACATGCCGCTCTATTTAAGCTGCCAGGTCTTCCTGCCTCGGCCTCGCTCATGCTGCTGCTGCACTGCTGTGTTCATGTTCCTGCTGCTGTGTTTCATGTTGCTGCAGCTTGCCTGCCCCCCCCCACCACCCCAGCTCCACCCCAGCTTCCACCTGTAGGCTCGGGATAGTTATCTAATCATCATTCAATGTTCTTTGTAAATCTGTGGAGTGATGAGGCCTGAGCCTAGATGCCAAACTCAAACTATATTCTGCTTATAATAAACATATTAAGAAACACGTGAGTTGTCTGACTGAAATAATATTCATAGGATAAGATTGTTTCTAAATGATGGTCAGCAACCTAAATGTATTTTCCATGTATTTGCATCCTCCATATCACAGCTTATTTAAAAAAACTACTGAGTCTGCAGTGTCCCCGGAGGAAGCACTGGAGGGAGACAGTGGGTGTGTGAGGGGAAGCTCTATTGTGAAACTGCTTACACCAGCAGCAGGAAGTTATTGTTCACATTTTCCTATTATCAGTTTAATGAACTACATATCCTGAGCCAGAGGCAGGTAGGATCAGCCGACCTCACTGTATGGGTCTGTCCTTGGTTTATATTTTCCCCAGCTGCCTCTGTCCCGTATTGTGAGAGTGAAAACGTGACTGAATGAGTGATAAACCTAAATGGCATGTGGTGGACCACACAACTGTGGAGCAGGTGTTATCTTACACACAGAGGGATTGTTACTTTATCTCCACTGTAAATAATAGTATGTACAGTTGAGTTAAAAAAAAACATGTTTGATTGGCCTATTTGAAAAATACAGAAATAGAAGAAAAGAATGGGGAAAAATACAAATGTACACAACAGACAAAAAGAGTGTTCAAACATGAGACTTATCTTTCTGTCATGGGCTACAAGGAAAAGGTACGAGATGATAAATACATGTGTTAATTAGCAGTTTTTCAAACAAAAGAGAATTTTGCCTCTATGCATGATTATTACCAAAACGACACGAAACAACTACAAATAGACATACAACGTCAACAGATATAAAACAATAGGAATCAACACAAAGTGAGGACAAAAATACCTAAATGGATTACAAGGAAAAAACGAGTTACTACAAAGTAATACAATTAAAACTCAGAACTTTGAAAAGACACAAACTCACTACAAAGAGTCACGAGTGAACATAAAGACAAAATATACAAAGGAATGTGAAACGACACAAGACGACTACAAAGATACGCAAACTGACAACAAAGAGACACAACAAAGAAATATGAAACCGCAGTGTTGACAAATGGATGGAAAGCAAAAAACTGTTGTTTTTTTCGTTTGTTTTAATTGTTTTTTATTCTCTGTCAAAGCGTCTTTGAGTTTCTAGAAAAGCGCTATACAAGTCTCATGTATTATTATTATTATTATTATTATTATTATTATTAAAAGAAGCACAAATGACCGTAACGTCAAAAAGATTATTGAAAGAAACGCAAAGTGACCACAAAGCAACCAAAAAGCAACCGCAAAGCAACCACAAAACAACCACAAAGAAACCACAAAACAACCACAAAACAACCACAAAACAACCACAAAGCAACCACAAAGCAACCACAAAACAACCACAAAACAACCACAAAACAACCACAAAGCAACCACAAAGCAACCACAAAGAAACCACAAAGCAACCACAAAACAACCACAAAGCAACCACAAAACAACCACAAAACAACCACAAAACAACCACAAAGCAACCACAAAGCAACCACAAAGAAACCACAACGCAACCACAAAACAACCACAAAGCAACCACAAAGCAACCACAAATAAACCACAAAGCAACCACAAAACAACCACAAAACAACCACAAAGCAACCACAAAGCAACCACAAATAAACCACAAAGCAACCACAAAACAACCACAAAGCAACCACAAAGCAACCACAAAACAACCACAAAACAACCACAAAGCAACCACAAAGCAACCACAAAGCAACCACAAAGCAACCACAAAACAACCACAAAGCAACCACAAAACAACCACAAAGCAACCACAAAGCAACCACAAAACAACCACAAAACAACCACAAAGCAACCACAAAGCAACCACAAAACAACCACAAAACAACCACAAAACAACCACAAAGCAACCACAAAGCAACCACAAAGCAACCACAAAGCAACCACAAAACAACCACAAAACAACCACAAAGCAACCACAAAACAACCACCAAGCAACCACAAAGCAACCACAAAACAACCACCAAGCAACCAAGCAACCACAAAGCAACCACAAAGGAACCACAAAGCAACGCAAAATGAGTTCGAAAAGACACAAATCACCACGAAAAGACACCACACATCTACAAATAGACACAAAACAACCATAAAGAGATGCAAATTGAATAAAAAGACACTCAATCAACCCCAAAATAATGACAAAATAATGTGAAACAATACAATAATGACTGCAAAGAGATGCAAACTGACTACAAAGAGACACAACGCAGCGACAAGGAGATGGAAAAAAAGGATATGGAGGCCAAAACAAAAAACCCGGCACAAAGAAACATAACTGAAATACAAATGACTTGAACATTGTGTGTCTTTTTGAGTCAGGCTGTTTTGCTCCAATACATGATGGGTAGGGGGCTTTTTCATGTTTGTGCTCAGTGACCCATTTGCTCATAATATATACATTATTTCATGTGACTTTTTGCAACATCCTATGGATTTATAATGTGTGTGTAACCTGAAGGGGATAAGTCTGAGGGCTCAGCTTTGATCCCTGCTTTATGGTGTTTACTTTCGCCCCGTGTTTTAACAGCGCTGTAGAATTCAAAGCCTGACCCGCTATCAACACGCTCTTTGAAAAGGAATGCATGATGTATTTTTTGCCTCGTCCTTCCAGTGATAATTGCTCCCCTGCCATGTGTCATGGTGTTAAAGAACCTTAAAAAAGAACCACATGCACGGCACGCCACAGAGGTAAAGCGATCAATAAACACTGAGGTGCAAACACTGCCAATGCAACAATGAAAGGCATTACAAATGGCATGTCAGTCACATAAACATGCATTATATATTATATGTTGACACCGTAGGTGGATAGTAAGAACATGTATTCAGTAATGTAATTTAGTACACATTTAAGGAACTTGGACTTCATTTAAGCGTTTCCATTTTTGCTACTTCTAGTCCACTTCAGTTCATTTCAGGGGCTACTATTACAGTTTATACTCTTACATTATCCCCTTTGAACTATTTATTTGACAATAATACTTGGAAGATTCAGATTTATATTAATGATACAAAATATAATCTACACATAATTGAACATGTTCTATTGAAATGTAAAGATAAAACTGTATTTTTCCTTTGGTGTTCACAAGCGACAGCATATGAAGTAATACAATAAATAAAAAGATGAATAAATAGATAGATAAATTAAGAAAAAGCATGCTCCTCTTTTTACAGTGACATTAAAGTGGTGAACACATTAAACCCATGCATGAGTAATAATAATCCAATAATACCAATCTACTATTCTAAAATGGCCCAATTTGTGCAATAAGTACTTGTTTTATTACTTAAAATGTATTTGAATACTGATGGTACTTTTGTACTTCTACCTAAATAAAATGTTGAATGATAAACTTGAATTAAATTGTATTTCTCCACTGTGATTTCAAGACTTTTACAAAAGAAAACAGTTTGTATACTTCTTCCACCGCTGGTCATAAAACAGTCATCCATTCATATTCAAGTATGTTGCAATTGTTTAGTGTCTTGCTACTCCTACCATTATTATGCAGTCAAGAAAGAGTCATCAAGGTGGTTATAATTGTAGAAATCCATTTCACATGTATGAAAATAAAACTCCATAATTCCCAGGTACATGCTGTGTGGAACCCCTTTTGGATTAGTTCATAGCACATACTCTGTAGTTCGTGTAATAATCTCCTATCCTTCCATATCCACATTACAGTACGCCCCAGCTCCTGTGTGTGTGCTGAGTTAAAGCAGCAGTGGTCATATCTGTGGGATCCTACCTCTTGTCGTAAGGATAATCCAGACTCTGTGCTACAACTGTCAGCAGTGGGTCTCCAGCACGCTCTCTCCTCGGGTCAGCAGCTGGCTACCTCTTATTTAAACTCTTTACCCAAGTGAACAGAATGCCTGCCATACCTGTGACAGTAATACGAGTTCCCTGAACAATGTCGTCATGCTTAAAACGAATGTCCACTGTCCCTACAAATAACTGCCTCTGACTGGCTGCACTCTGGGCCTGTGGATATGTTTGTTGCACATCCACAGAGGAATTCAGAAGCAGTTATTTCTAACACCTCTGAATTTAAATGTGATATATGTTCAGTATGTGTAGACAGCCTGGAGGCCACAGCTTCAAGAACTGACAAGAAAGCAAAGCCGCATCCTGCCACAAGGTGTCGCTGCAGCCTCAGAAACTGTATTCATTTTTTTTGAGTGATGATTATATTTTGGTGAAAGTGCAAATGTGAGACATTTTATTTTATACTCCTTTTACTTAAGTAACAGTTATAATACCACGGTGTATAAATACTCTGTTACAAATAAATGTCTGGCATTCAGAGGCTGATTAATTAACAAAAAAGTAATTAATAGAAGTACAAAGGTATTTGCATCAAAATAATACAAAAATTGAAGAGCCCAAACTTTTACTATTGGACTATGATGCAGAATGCCAGCTGGTACATTTGGAGCTAACTTTATATTGCTAGGTGTCTTAATCCACAATAGGATGTCATAAATCATTGATATTTTTTTTTAAATATATTTATAATATGAACCTGTAAGTAACTAATGATGTCAAATAAATGTAGTGAGTAAAAAATACAATATTTGCTTCCAAAATGTAGTGGAGTAAAAGTATAGAGCCAGTAGACAAGTATGTCAAAAATATACTTCAGTACTTGAGTAAATTAACCACGTTTCTTTCTACCACTGTTGGGTGTTGATGAATGTGTGTTGTTAATAAAGGTATATATTTTATTTATTTATTTGCACATCATTACAAACTTTTACTTCTATGCTTTTTTCACTTTCGTTTATTTTGCATATTTTATTTGATATAAAAGCTATTGTTACTTCTCAATGTGTTGTCGAAGAAAAGTCACACCATCACCATTGTTCTTAAAGGTCCCATGTCATGCTTTTCCGGTTATTACCCGTCCCCTTGTGTGTTATGAAGGTTTTTAAACGGTCTGCAGAGTCAAACCCTCAAAGTACACCCTGTAGCGAGTAAAACTCTAACACAGAAAATACCTGTCTGCTGCCCCAAAACGCCTCGTTGGAGATTTGTCTTTTTCCATTGTTTACTTCCTGGGTTCTGTGACGTGTGAACTCCCAAATCAACAACAAATGACCGGATTGGCCCAAATGGATCAATCCACGGATCACCTCACACACCAGGATCCCTTGGCTAACTAACAGGGAGTCCCGTTGACTTGCATAGAGCTCCCTGAGCGCTGTTAATAGACGAGTTGGGATCGCGGAGAAATGCTCTCCGCAGACGCATTCTCACAGCGTTACAAACCTTTTTCTTACTCAATATCAAGCCACACTTATTGTTTTTACTTCGGCTGTGAGTGTGTGTGTGTGTGTGTGTGTGTGTGTGTGTGTGTGTGTGTGTGTGTGTGTGCTCAGGATGAGTTTCGCTGTGTCTCTCTGTATTTTTTTCTTTATTACAGATGTGTTTACTTACATATTCTGCTTTACATGCCAGACCTCTGTGAGATATGTTTACATTGATATCATTTTTAAATTGACCATGGCATATATTATGTTCCATAAAACGTCATATTTAGGAGCTGTTTTCAATGCAATGATGTTGAGGCTGTGTGTGTGTGTGTGTGTGTGTGTGTGTGTGTGTGTGTGTGTGTGTGTGTGTGTGTGTGTGTGTGTGTGTGTGTGTGTGTGTGTGTGTGTGTGTGTGTGTGTGTGTGTGTGTGTGTGTGTGTGTGTGTGTGTGTGTGTGTGTGTGTGTGTGTGTGTGTGTGTGATTATGAAAATGTGTCCAGGCAGCAGCATCACAGCAGTGCTTACCTCTTCAAATAGTACACATTAATACAAGACAATTCTCCAGAGAAACTCCTCTGTGCTGCCTCTTAGCTGATGCTTCCCCATTGGAATATACCCTGGACTAAGAAATAGGCTTGGAAAATAATGTATAGGATCTTGTAAATGAATGTTATGTAATGGACAAAATAACCATGAGAATAAAAAAGGTAATTTATTTGACCATATGGAAAAATGGTGGAGGTATAAAGAACTGTATATTTATTGCAAATGATTGTTCATGTTTTCGTCTCTGTTCTAGATTTTTATTTATTTTTTAAATGTAATTTGTTTTATTATTTATTCATTTGTTTTTACTTTTGGAGACATTTAGTCATTTGAGGTGTTTTAAATACATTTAGTCAGTCAGCAGGAAATACATGCACACATATAGCAGGATGAAAAGAAAAAAGAAAAGGGCAGACAGATATGTATTTGAGGTTAGGCCTAAACATAGCTCCAAAAAGGCGCAGACTGTCTTCCAGTTCCACAATGTGAGGTGGAACGACATGGTGACGGGGGGGGGATGAAAGGAGATTCTGCTCCTTTGTTTCACAGGAACCTAAAAATAGGTCTTGCTGAGCAGGCAGTGAGCAGGCTGAGCCGCACAATCTGCTCCGTTTCCTCTGTTTCTGTCCTTCACTCTCTCAGGTTAATGATTCATGTGAGATGGGCTTTAATGTAGTACAGCCATTAGGGTGAGCTGGTCTGACACTGTGCGTGGTTACGGCATGCTATTTATTATGTAGGAAACAAGGAAGGACAGTTATTGATCTTTGTGTGGTGGTTAGTCACCTGCTGTGAATCAGTGTTATCTACGGCCACAGTGCCAGTTATAAAAGAGATCAAATCAAAACGATTGTTATTTGGACACACAACTAGGACAAATCAGTCCAGAATTCAATCAAAAAATAAATAGTAGATTTAAAATGTAAAATGTGCAACAAGTAACACATTTTACTATTCACTTCAGTCAAACAGTTTCACTATAATTAGCACATTTGAAATGTACACATTTATTTATACAACAATGCAATATTTGTGTTATTCAGACTGATCAATGCTCTGATTGGTTAGCTGGCCGGCTCTGTTTTGATTGGTCAGCCACTGGCGCGTTTCCACTGCAGGCCTCGCTCGGTTTGATTAGGCCTTATTAGGCCCGGCTCACTTTAATGCTGCTCTTCCATTACAGTTTAGGAACTGGGGCAGTTACTATAGTAACGCAGTGTAGGCGGAGCCGTGACGTCATCTTCAATGAGAGGCCCAGAAAAACAACACGGCCATTAGCTCTTAGCACTCAGAGCTCACAGCTCCTCATCTCTGTTCAGAAACTAGACACAAGTTAAACAAGCACAAACCACAGACTGCCTGTGTCATGAATACAGTCGCTGGTTTATTTATGTCTGTAGGCCGTTGTTGTGAGTGTGGACGGTCGGAGCATATATAACGTTAGCTTAGCCAAGCTACATTTAGAAAACACGCATTTTAAAAGGTGTTTCTCTGCCGTCTGTCTGCAGACTTGTCAAAGCATTAATTCATGGTTTTCACTAACCGGTATCAGTATGTTGTTACTTCGGCATCATTTTGAAACGTGTATTACAATTAAATCACGGTCAAATATGTTCATCTTGTTGTAGTTGTAGCCCCCTTGCCAGCGATTCTCTCTCTAGTTTAGCATGCTCAGCCCGACTCAGCCTGGTTGTTCCTGGCCCTAGAACCACGATTTAGTCGGGCCAGAAAAAAGGTGAAAAAGTAGCCCCGGGCCAAAACTAGGCCAAGTGGAAACGCAACCAAAGATGGGCCCCGCACGGCTCGGCACGCTTAAAGCGAGCTACCTGCTGCAGTGGAAACGCGCCAAAAGTGAGCCGGGCCTAGGCCTAACCAAACCAAGCGACGCCGAGCGAGGCCTGCAGTGGAAACGCGCCATTAGAGATTTCCCGCCACTTAGCCTATCATCTACAATTTGTTGGCGTGCTAACCAATAGTAGTGGGAGTATTACATAATAATGTCATTATGTGACGGCGGTAAACAAAGGAGTCCAATGGAAGCGTTTCAGGAAGGGGGGGAGGAGTGTGTGGGAGAGAAACTCCCTCTGGAGGGAACACAGAGATGTTAGCGTTTGCAGACCATTTACATGCACAAAAAACCCTTAAATATTCTCTTAAAAATTACACCAATAATAGATAATGCTGATTTTCCTAAGATGCAAATACAGCATTTTAAATAGTTTACATATGAACATATACTTGATAAGCAATATAAATAAATATGATTAATTCAAGTAAAGGTCTAAATGAGCTTCAGTCTTTTTTCTTTATTAGAGTAACACAGTTACAACATTACAATTACAATAGTCAAACATCTGGTATCGCACATAAAGAAAACTATTAAACGTATGCTTTTCAGATTATTCTCTTTATGCATTACTAAACAAATATTATAATAGGTTTGCAATTAAAAACTAAATATAGCTGATATCCATTTATTATTGAACCTTGATTTTATTTGTATGGTGTTGAAAATCTGAAACTACTCATCCTTATCTTAGATGTAGCCACTAATCTCCTGATAATTGTCTTCCCTCTTCACACAGAAATGAAAGAAAAGACAATACTGCTGTTGTGACGGCAGTGGATGCAGCCTGCTGCTGTTTGTGCGGCAGTATCCAAGCAATTACACAACAGGTCGAGCACACGTGTATCAGTGTAGTCGCTGCGCTCACATCCATCTGTTCCCCGCCCCCAAACACATCCCAGACTGCTGTAGTTCCTTCTAGTCTCACACACTTTATAGAGGGGAGCTAATCTCATTTCATGGAGAACCACAGTCGGCACAAACTGAATAAATAGAGATTTTTGCAAATGTATGTTCAGTGTACATGGTACAAGTACACAATGTTCATTTTGGACACATTCACAGAGAAGAGGTCAGTCGATTCACAATGTTGGCCCCTCGAGTGAATCATATACTGTGGAAAGCTTGGCATTGGAGCCAAGGAATTTGTTTCACATTTCTTCACTGGCAGCCAAAACACCCTGGCAGTGGGAGGGATGGAGCACACATCTGTTGCTCCTGGCCTGAGGAGATATGAGTGAGAGGCAGAATGTGGCCAATCCCCATACATGAACAGTAATCAGTGCTGAAAGTGAAGCAGTTCACCAGATTTGTTGACATTCAGATCACTTTTGATGGAATTCTCTTTTATGCTTCTTTTCAGATTCATTTAGTGTCTCTCCTGTGACATGTCTCCATGCTCTAATGTTCAAAAAGCTCTTTATTTTTCTCATACTGCCTCTTTTCAGCCTCTGTCTGAAACCAGAGCCCAGTCTGCTCTGATTGGTTAGCTGGCTGGCTGGGATGTTATTGGTCAACCGCTTGGAGATGTCCCGGCCCTTAGCCTATCACGTACACTGTGTTGGAGTGGTAGCCAATAGAAGCTAGAGTGTTACAGTGATACAGTGATGTCCCTAGTTACAGAAGTTAACAATTGAGGTGTTTCAGGAAGGGGGGGAGTGTGTGGGAGAAGAAATCCCTCTCGAGGAATCACTAGCATCTGCAGACCATTTGAAAGCACTAAAACCAATACAATATTACAAGAAAGGGAAAACCCCCAAAAGCGTAATGTTTCATTTGGCACAAGATATTAGAGCCATTGAGGCGTGGTGGATCAATCGCATGGATGTGGACATAGGGACAGATAACCACTGATATAATGCAGTGGGAGGATACACAGCTCAGAGGCAGCAGAGGGGAGAAGGCAGTGGACTGCAGTCTGTCTGTTACAGCCTCATCCATCAGCTAACAGCGGATAGGCTATCCTTTGAGGCTTTTACCATCTGATTGCATGCAAATACTGTATACTGTATTTGTCCCATACTGCCTGTGCTGCTCTATTGATATATTATCAATGCTACTGATGAGCAGTGTTTTTTGCAATTTGACTAACAAATGTTATTTTGATTGTGTTGTTTGTGAGGATGCACAGAGTGATGGATGGGGTATTGCCTGGGTCTACAGGGCACAGACCCAGGGGTCTTACAGGTCAGGAGGCCCCTGGGCCAGGGCCAACATTTTTTTGGGGAAAGTCACTAATAGACAAAAATGGGCAAAAAAAGACAGACTGAAACTACAAAGCAATGACAATCATCAATAAATAGATTCAAGATAAACAAAAGAGCCACAAAATCCCCCAAAAAGAAAAGAAAAATAAGCAAAAATAGCCACAAGAAGACAACCAACAGTTACAAAATGGCCACTAAAAGACACACAATAACCAAAACATTGAAACAAAATAAGCAAAGAGATAGAATACCACCAAAAGGGCCACAAAATAAGCAAAATAAAAAACAACAACAAATAAATCAAAGAGACAAAATATGACACCGAAAAGCCACAACATTATTACAGAGAGAGACAAAACAACCCCAAACTGACTATAAAGAGATCCATCATGATGAGAAACATAATGACCACAAAGAGACACATAATAAATAAAAGGAGATGAAAAATGACCCGACTCTTTGAATGCACTACAATCCCAGGAGAGATTATTACATTTGTGGTAACGATAAAAAGTCAGTGCCATTGATGCTGAATATGCTGCAGAGTTACTGCTATTGCACAGCTAATAGAATGGTTAGCTGATTTCACATTTCACGCTATGTCATCATCTCACAGAGGAAACGGCATAGAGGCAGTGCAGCCACTTAAACAGGGACAGCCACCAATCACAACCGAAATAACATAAAGCAACATTAAAGGTCAGCACACACACCTCAAGTGAATCCTTGATATTAAATAACATGACTGGGGGACAGGATGAATATGGTCAGGCAATCATTGGATACATTAATATGTTTATGGATTATGTATGCATCTAAAAAAAAAAATCTGTGTAAAACTCAGATTGTAATGATGATGTAAACTTGTTGTTGACTTTCCCAGTCTGAATGACTGAGCAGAGGAGAGGGGGTGGGGTGTCATTAATCCACGGCGATTGATGACCACGCATGCAAAAATGAGGTGTAGTGGGGGATGGGCAAGGACACTGTTGTTATGACTGGTGCTTGGCTGCGGGACAAACTTCCAGAGGCCTCGGCATTTTTTTCCCTCTGTTCCACCTCATTGGTTGGATTCAACGAGGAAATGTGGCTCCATTTTGCTGTAAACCTGTCAAACGGACCAATTTCAAATCAACACTTGAGGGCCGCTTGCACCTTTAACAAGCCTTGCTTTTGAAAAATAGGTTAGTCACCGCGTTATATGATTGTTATGTGTGGATGAAATATGAAATAACGCTTTTGTAACATGTAGTTGTATTTCTACATGAATAACCCATCATACTGTGCCGTATTTGATCGAGGAGGCGGTGAACACATTATACATTGCCGTCGTCACGGGTTAATCGTTACATTGAGCTTGAGCATTTTGAAATAACAGTAGTTACAGGCGGCTCATTTCTGCATGTTAGGTCACCCCACTGTGTCGAATGTCTGAAGCGGTTGCTGGGTTCTTACCATAGGTTCTTACCGCCTGGTTGTAGTTTAAATATTATAACATATTGATAGTTAATATATGTGCGTAAAGGACTTGTCTTGCAATCGATAAAAGAGATAACATGGTCTGACGTGAACACAAGAGCTGTGGAAGATATCGTCCATTGAAAGGTTTTATCCAAGTAGGTACGAGATTATAGCAACACTGTCATTAGCATAGCATGCTAGTGTTAGCCACCTAGCTAGCGTGTTAGCAGAGTGGTAGCAAGCTGATGGTCTCACTGTACTTGCCATACACCCTGTTTCAAATAAGCGTACTTGATGCTCTCGCTATTTCAAAGAACCAAACACAACGGTTACCCATGTAGCTTGGACTGCATATGTTTGGTAGCTATAGACTACTCGTGACATGCATAAAATAAACAAAACGTTAAGACCCCTGTGCCTGCCTGGCATGTGTGGCGACCGTTACAGCCGCCGCCAAGGCAACATTAACGTTAAAGCGCATGTTAGCCTCTGTGCTAACATCTCATTGCTCATGGCAATGCAGAGGGGGACTTGCGTTATAATGGATGTAAATAAACGGGTAATTACACAATTTTAACGAGGTAAAAAAACAAGGCGCAAGTTCACGTGTTTACTTGACAAAAAGCTTAGAATACAAACGCCGATAAAGCCCGGTCTCATTTCCTCCATACATTCACGTAGTTACATGTGGACAGTATTGTCAGCCTAGCATTACAGTACAACTGTAACGTGTTAAAGGGGTTGTTATACTTTATAGATGCAGCGCTGCTATATACTTGAGATTCCCACTGACGAATGAAGGGGCATTTGATTCAGTCTCATCTTACAGCATTAAAGTGCATTTTGAGTAATTAATTGACATTAGCCGGTGTTGCTTTAAACAGCATGTCGGATAACGTACACACTGTAGTTTCAGCCCATTCAGTCGCCATGGTGTGTGGGGGATGGGCAATGTGTTTCCGCAAGTAGCTTGCCTTGCAATGAATTAATGCTAGTTTAGCTACCGGCAGTTTAGCATGGTGACTTAACTTGCACGAGATGAAACTGAGTTTTGGAGGAAAGCAGAATGGCGACAACACATTTAAAAAATAGCTACATACAAAACAAACTAAAACACTTAATTCAATGACTCTAGTTTGTGATCCAGTACCAGCAGTGAGATGGGGGTTAATATATCGGTGGCAAACATGAAGGAGGTGTTTTTACCTACTTGCATTTCATATTGTATTCATTCAATGAATGCATATGCGTACTGCCCCTTTAATAGCTATCATCATCATCATCATCATCATCATCAACATCATCAGGTGTAGTTACAACGTGCTGTGCATACATATTCACAGGCATTGCTGACCCAGTTTCTTTAATTGTTTTGATGACACAACCCTTTGTTTATAACACTTTTCCTCTGGCTGCCTTTTCACCCACTTACTGACACACTGCTGCAGAATGTCAATAGTAATTAGGGTACTTTTTCACAGCTCTGTTAGAAAAATATCTTGAGTGGATATTTGGCAGGGCCTCCATGATTTTTTGTAAACTAGATTTTCACATCTATTAACTTCTATGACATGTGTTATCAGGAATTACTTGGATGCCAAATAAAGTTGGGGGCAGTGGTCCCATTCTACTTCTTAGCCCCCCAATTTAGGATTTTCTTACTATGTTCTTCGTCTATGATCTCAATACACACCTGTAAAGTTCTGTGACTGCATCTTGCATGGTTGCGATCTATTATGGTTCCTAAATGTGTCCATTGTCAAATAAATGACCAGCTCAGAACCTCCTCTGTGCTAGTTATTGCTACGCTAGTGGCCTCCAGGAGTACTTTTTGCCCGGGTGACACTCACACAGACTCACAGGGTGAAAACAATACCAGCGTAGCTCTTGATCTTAACCTATAGTTCCTAAGTGATTTTACTTTGGGGAAGCAGTGCCGTATGTGATCCACTCCTGGTGTTTCTTAAGTGTAAAACGTACTCATTTTCTTTCTTTTCTTCTCAGGGGCTGAGAGTTCCTGCTGAGGACAACGGAGCTATGAGGGGCTTCTGAAAACCTCTTGATCACATGGGTAGGATATCTAACTGTCACATGTTAATTGTAATACACGTTTCAAAATGATGGCGGAATAACTACAAACTGATACCGGTTAGTAAAAACCATGAATTAATGCTTTGACAAGTGTACAGACAAGACGGCAGGCGAAAAACCTTTTACAATGCGTGTTTTTCGGAATGGAGATCGGATCAATCAGGCTAAACTAACGTAGTAGCTGCTCCGTCCACATTCACAACAACGGCATACAGACAGAAATAAACCAGTGACTGTATTCGCCATGACACAGTAGTGCTGGGGGGAAACGATTATTTCGAAAATGATTAATCGGGCGATTATTTGATCGATTAGTTGACTAATCTAACGAATATTTTTCTGTTGTTCAATTCATAAAAAACGTAATGTAAAAAAAAATTGGGTGTAAGATAGGGTCCATACAAACAAAGTGTTTATTATTAAATAGTTTATTACGCACATAATTTTAAACCGGAAATTGACAACAATAGGACAAGTCCAACAAAGATTATACTAAAATGTAAATCATTTGCAGACGTCCAGACCATTTAAAAAATATTGGGTATACTCTGGTTCAGTACACCTTCTCTGTTGAAATTCCTATAGGATACTGTTCAAAGAATAGCTGTGCAAATATAGAAACGGTGATGGCCTTGCACCCCATGTATGTTGCTTAAGTGTGTGCAGAAATGTTTTTTTAGAACGTGTTTATGTATGTCTTAGCTACTTTAAGAAAACACATATGTTGTATTGTTATTTTAGGTCCACAGTATGCAGATATCTTTGGTGCCCTTCTTTGTTTGCACAGTTGACTCCTTTTTATGCTGTTTTTTTACACCTGTTTGAACTATTTAGAAATATATAGTGGGTGGTCAGCTTGGTTCAAAGTCCAACAGTGTTATGCGGCTTTCACACCAGCGCTTTTCAGTTTCTAGCTCCGAGTGGGAGCTTTTCTGGTTCAGCTCCGGTTTCCCTTTTCAGCTCCCGCTCTGTGCACACCGCCCACTGGCGCCCCAGAGCTGCCCTTGCTGCGTCATGACGTCACCGTTTACATCGCTGATTTGCCCCCCAACGGCAGCTCACAACAACAACAACAACTGCGTCAAGTCGATGATCGTGTTGCTTTTAATCACACGAAGCCAGAATAAATTGAATAACGACTTCTCCAACCTTATACTTTTCTCCGGAGTGCCGTGGTTCATTGTTTATTAATGTGTTTCTGCAGCATTTACCGACCGCTGCAGTGCTGCTCGTCCACGGGAGTTTATTCTCCCGTTAGCTCCCGGTTAGCTCACACTGCAGCGGCCGCTCTAAAGTATTCACTGTCCGACTCACACAAGCAGCTGATGCATATCCCCAGTTCCCTTAGCCTAAGTGAATGTGTGTCAGTCTGAATTGACACTGTTTGGTATCACAACGCTGTTATGAAAGTTTCTCTGGTATAAAACGGGTGATGTTAGCATAGCAACCGAAGCTAAACTGACTACTTGCATCCGATAGCTGCTATAATACAAAACAACACGTCTGCCTCTCTCCACAATGATCGATAACAGCGAACGGATGGTCAAAGTAAGGCACAAATAAACAGAATCACACGAAGCCTGGTTAGTGTTGCCTGACTTTATAAAGTGTGTTTATAAGCACTACTGCTTGTAGGCAGGCATAACAGTCGACCCATGTTCAGGGGAGGTGGGTTTAGTTTCCTGCACGCCTCGACGTAAGAGAGACGTAAGCGACGTCACCTCTTAGCTCCAAAGCTCTTGCCTCTGGACCGACAATTTTTTGGAGCTGGAAATGAAGCGGATTCCGGAGCTAAGAGCCGGCGCAGCTCCGGTGTGAACTGGAAAACCCGGCGCTTTTCAGGCTCTAGCTCCGAGCCGGAGCTGAAAAGGCGCTGGTGTGAAAGGGGCATTACTTGTTGATCATTAAGGGGGTTAAAAGGGAAGAAGAAAACAACAAGACAAAATGTGGCAAAGTATCCAACCAGGATAATGATTTCATCATTTATATGATTCACTAGTGCAACAAAGTAATTTTCATGTTATTACTTCTCATGATTAATTGCCTGCTTAATCATATAATGAAGCGCACTGGATACTCTTGTACTGATTCACAATCATGCATATCACAAATGACAAGATTGATCAATGAGTGCTCCACTCCAACGCCGATGTTAAAGGGGCCCTATGTTGTAGGGCTGTGCAATTAATCGTATTTTAATCTCGATTACAATTTTGTCTTGCAACGATTACGAAAACAACGTAATCTAAATAAAAGGATTATTTAGCTGTGTGCGCTTTCGCCCCTCCCTAAAAGCCTTCTTGGCCAGGTTGTGAGTGACAATAGTTGTGAGTTCAGCGCGAGCAAAGATGGCAGAACAAGAGCAAGAAAGGTAAAATGAATTTTTTAAACGTCAACATTTCAGTTGCGCTGACAGGCGACAGAGGTCCACAGTTTCCCCGCAGTGAGGCCCCCCCCCCCCCCCCTCCCGTTGACAGTTCACGAGTGTGCTCCCTCTACTTCATCCACCACATCACAGTCATCAATTAAAGACGCTTTACAGTGCAACAGCCTACTCAACCAGCTCGCAAGGACACAAAGATATAACAGAGGCCATCACATTCTACATAGCTAAAGACATGTGCCCAGTTAGCACCATGTGTTCTTTGCAGGTGTTTGTTGAGGTTTGATTATGACTGATTTTAGAAAATAACGAAGTAACGGGTGTCGGGGCAATGTTAGTAACTGTAGTGTGATTACTGGATTATAAAAGTAGCGCGTTACACTACTCCGTTACCGACAAAGTAATATTATTACAGTAACGCGTTACAAAGTAACGCGTTACACCCAACTCTGGTTAGCACGGTAAGCAACCAGGGGTTTAAGCAACTGGCTAACTTTTTAGCCAGTTGCTTAACATTTTTACCGCACGCACGCACGCACGCACGCACACACACACACACACACACACACACACACACACACAGAGAACGTGCTCCGAGGTGTGGTTAAACTTTACCCGTCTCGATGTCGACAATGCTCGTTACCAAAAGTGCAATAAGAGTTTAGCATGTGAGGGCGGTAACACGAGCAATTTGTCTAAACATTTAGCTAAAGTGCTCCACATCCAGACGGAGGAATGCACCGGACTGTCTTTCTAGCAGCTCTGTAGCTCCATCCACGAGGAACGTTTCCACGTCAGGTGTTATGTATGCTAGCAGCAACACACAGAGTTAACTCAATTATACAAACATGGGTTAATGATTAGAGGTAACTGAGTTATTTAGTTTGTTAAAGTCATCAGATTATTTAATACGATTTGTTAAAGCATTGTTGTTTCTTTTGATGTGAAATATTATTTATTTAATTTAAATAAAAAGCAATGTTAGTTTTGTTCACAATTTGTTTAGTTAGTTTACCTTCTTTTTTTCTCCAAAAGAACCGATAAGGGTACTGTTAAAAGACCGGACCAATAAGCGGTATCGATAAAAGTAGTAGTACCGTTAAAACCTTAACGATATCCATCGCTAGTGTCAGGGCTCTTGACGGATTCTCACGTTCACAAAAGAGTCAGGTAATGCACGTTATGTCAGCAGAAGAAGAACTGGTCAACTTAACCTGTTAAGCCTCAAGGTCCCCCTCGCAGCATGGTACGCAAGTACCAGTGTCTTGAAGTGAATTCTAGCAGTTACCGGAAGCCAATGAAGGATTTAATATTCAATTGAATTTAATATTCATTTGACATGTTAACTATATCGTAAAGCGCTTCATGGCAGTAATTGTGGGATGATACATTTTCAAAGTATCACGATATGTATCGGTTGAGTATCGTTATCGTTCAGTGGTATCGGTATCGTAAAAAAGTCAACGATATGCATCCCTAGTATCATCACTAAGTGATCCGAACTAGCGACAGGGGAAGCAAACTCAAGACATCACAACACGTACTTTTACGGGAGATCGTCTCACCTTAGCTGTCAATCTGATCAAAAGACTGAATCGTTTAATCCATAGGTTGATAATGTTTCTGTGGAATATTTTTTTAATTTATAATCCATAATTCCATTTTTATCTAAACATCGGAGAGTAAAAGTTAGCTGCTAATGGTAGCCACCAGAGTTATCGCAGCTTCCGGTTTTGGCTATGCGTCAGTATCGCACACACATGACCAAATAAGGAGTATGTGGGAGTTCCCCTCGATTCCATTGGCTCTGACGGTTAGAAAGAGATGTCAATCAGCAAAATCGAGCAAGGTGGGCCAGAGGTCAAATCCACCCAAATGACCCCAGAAGTGTTTTTTTTTGCTAAATCTCTCTTAAAAAGGTCAAATTTCACTTGTTTTGCATCAATCTTGATACAGGGTACTTATTATAAGTTGTAGTTTGGATTCCTAAAGCTTTTAGTCTACCATCCCATCATTCAAGGGTGGTTTTCACAATCATTTATTTTTTTGGACGGACACAATCATTTACATTTTTTTACTATGTTCAATCTGAATTTACCTTAAAATAAAAACATCTATATTGATTCTGATACTTCTTCATCCAACTCACAGGTGTAACCTTGCTTTGAGAAAAAATATTATTAATTTAACCCTTTTTAGAAGGGAAGATATGGTCATTTGTTCTGGGAATGTCATTTTTGAGCCTGAGACCTGAAAAACAGGCTCGCGGCTTAACAGGTTAAAGAGCTCTGACCCTGTTCACTGCTCCTGCGTCACTTGCATAGTGATGACATTTGCCGGCACCCTGTCAAAACAGGCTAGTGTCTGAAATGCAACGGTGCAATGTGCGTGTAGTGCACCATGACTACACTGACCCTTAAAAGACCCTGTAAATGAAAAATCAATCTTTCCCAGTTCTTTTTTTATTTAATATTATATATTTAGTTTTTTTCATTAAGAAACCTGTCTTTTGCCTTCCTGTAAAAGTGTTTAGATATTGATAATAAAAATAAAGCTTTATTTGCACATCACTTTTCTACACAGGATGTTGCTCAAAGTGCTTTAACAATTTACCCACATTCAGCATGTATACATAATACGCTCATATATAATTGCAAACCACTTCTGAATAGGGCTGCACGATTTAGAAAAAAAAATCTAATTGCGATTTTTCTGACAAATATTGCGTTTCGATTTGCGATATTTGTTTTCAAGCGACCCAGCGGAAGTTTATTGTAAAATGCGGCCATATCTCCGGCTAGGAAGGTCGTATCAACGTGCTCCCGTCTCTAGCACCCCCGCAGCCCGAGCTACGAGTGAAAGAACTAAACTTACATGAAACTTCCGTTGGGTTGCTTTAAAGTCAAGCTTCAGTTTAAGGTTAACCCTGTAATAGATGTAGAACATGTGATGGAGCATTACTAACCTGACTCAGATGCTTTGTTTCACCAAAGCATCTAGGAAAGCTCCATTGGAAGCCATTTGGAAAAGTATTTCAAAAATACTTTGCAGGTGATTGGATCAATCTGTCTATCACCTTCTATCATGGGCCTCTTTTGATTGGTTAACAATGGCTAGTACATGTGGTGCACAGCACTTCTGAATAGTGTGGATGACTGACACACAAGAAGAACAAAACAAAAACAAAAAAAATGGAAGAAAAAAAAGGAAAAAAATCGCAGGCTTTGACTGTCTGACTGTCACACAAACAACGTCCTATGACGCATATTGAGTTAAAAAGCATATTCCGTGTTTTATGTACACAAACAAAATGACGACACAAGCAATTCGCTGTATTCTAGTGGTAGAACTTCAATTTGAGAAAATACTAGCCATCAGGATTTTTTGACCACCATGTAAGTAGGGCTGTGCATCTTCACTGGTCTCACGATTCGATTACGAATATCCTGTCAACGATTCGATTCAATTCAATATCACGATTCATACCAATGCGTTGCATCCTCAATTTTCTATATTACTGCACATGGCTTTATTTTTCATCAATGCATACATGCAGTAAATACATATGAACTCTCTTTTTATTATTTAGAAAGTGCTTCAGAAATCAATAACATAAATGTCTTGACATTAATTTATAAACCAAAATAAATGAATTGTATAGGTCTAGCCTCCCTATATCTGTGTGTGAAGTGGTTCCATCTTCAAAAACAAAAAACTAATGCTTCTGCAGTCTAGCTGCAGCCAACAGTCTTCTGTTAAAAAAAGGACACTGAATGTCCTGAATGTGGCATCACACACAGGACTTGAGTCTGAACACAGCAGACAACAGGAGTATTTACAACAGCATTTAACAACTAAAATACTGCATGTGGGTGCACACTTACATTCTCTGTCTTACTGTTACATAAATCCCATGAATGTATGAGATTAAATTAGCTTCATTATATCTCAGTGATTAAGTGAATAACAAAGTTTCTATCGGGTCACTATCAGCCTGTCACTCATTATTTTCAGGGAGGGGGCGGGGCTTGGAGGAACGGAGAGGAGACGGTGATCGCGGAAGCTTTTTTCCTCCTGCCTTCACAAACTTTACACACGTATATATCGTCTGAAAAATGCTAGAGGACAATCATACTCTGCAATCCAAGACTTAATTAAATCCACCAAAAACCTGACATGATTGTAACGCGATTATTTTTGAAAAACATAAATCCCTGTCTGTGTCTCTGAGCCGCAGCGACATGCACGGAGTGATTCAGAGCGGGTCCTTCTGCTGTTGGTTCTGGACTGGTGTTGTTGTGTTGGTGGATAAAGCAGACTGCTCCGTGTTCGGTGTTGCTGTACTGCTGTGCCGCTGTTTCCCTGATCTCTGCGTCACCGACCGATTTGATATTAAAGTGACAGAAAAAAACGTTATAGTAAAGCCGCGGCCGGAAAATCAGGAAGCAACGTTACTACGCTATAATCGATTATCTTCCGTCACTGCATCGATACCGAATCGTCTACGTCCGCATTGCAATGCATCGTAGAAACGATTATTTTCAACACCCCTACATGTAAGGGATGTCAGGTGGACTTCTTCCAGGGCTTTTGGTCCAGTTGATCTTGGACTTCAGCCTTTGGGATGCGGCAGCAGGGCAGGCAGGCGTGATGGAAACAGTTGATGTTCTGTCCGCCATCCAGACCCCCTTGTTTATTTCCACTCTCCCATTTAAACGGTGCGGGTTCCGTGTGAATAAACACGAAGCCCAGATGCAAGCACTTTAAGATCTGCTACTGCTGAGCTTCAAAACCAATACTTTATCCCACAACACCCAGCCTGCCTCATGAAGGCGGCAGGTAATTATTTCCAGTTGTAGGTTAATGAATTGAAACTGGTGCCCTGCCTGCAGCAATAATGCTTCTACAGCCAACACACACACTAGAGAGGAAAGGCAAAACTACTAAAGCCTTCTTTCTGCTCAGGTCAATGGTCTGTAATAAAGAATCATCAGTTGCATTTTTTTTTTGTGCCTGATTCCCAAAAAACACTTTATATGCTGCTGCTAATTGGCCATCTTTGTCTGCTCGCAGACTTTCCCATTGTTGGGTTTTATTTATAAATCTCTGCTTGGGTTGGTTCCCTCCTACATTTGCACATATGTGTCAAAGAGAAAGTCTATATGGCCTGCGCTCCCAAGATTTTATTCAGATGCTGGTTCCTACAGTGAGAACAAAACTGGGAAAAACAGCTTTTAAATATGCTGCCCCCACAGCTTGGAACAATGTACAGAAGGAGCTGAAACTCTCAGATTTAATCACTATGGGGGAATTCAGGTCCATCTTAAAGGACAGAGAACACGACACCATTGGTAGATGTGAGTGCTCGTATATCCTAAAATCGTTTTAAATGTTGCCCTGTGGGCCATCTAAGCTAATTTACAGATGGCCCTGAGCCCAATAGAGATTGCCCTGAAAAATGCGTGTGGACAAAATGGCGCGAAGGGTTTGGTCTAGAACAGGGGTACTCAAATACAAATCTTAAAGGTCCAAAATAAATGTTTCAATAAGACAAAGGTCCGTTTATTACGGTCATTCAAACTTTTAAACAATTGCAACAAGATTCTTAACACGAGGTTGCAAAAACAAAAATAATCTGTATGCAGCCGTTTCCAATAGCCGCGTTCACACTGCGGTACTTTTCCCACAAAGGTTCATGCGAACTTAGTTCATGATCGTGTTCACACCAAAAAGAGCCGGTACTAAAGGTAGTTAATGCGAACCTTTTTACCCCCTCGAAAGTCCCTGCTAGAAAGCAGGGACTTTCGAGCGGCTCTTTTTTGAGAAAAGAGCTATATTCCTGATTGGCTGGGCGAATTGCAAACCACGCCCCGTAAAACTCCCAAAAAGTGTTCTGAAGCCGCCATTTTATTATCCTCGCATTAGCATTATTAGCATTAGCATTAGCCCAGCGCAGAAACGCAGAGAGACTAACTTATGGCAACACAAAATAAAACATGGGAGCGGTGGAGATGAGGAGGTGTCGGTGTTCTGGCGATTTACTCGGAAGGCTTCAGTAGAAGCTGCTGGGACTCCCAGCAGCTTCTACTGAAGCCAGTCCCCAACTCCGGGGACTTCCGGCCGGGGACTTTGGGCGGCCTGAAGTGGGTTGCGGCCTGCCAGTAAACCCAAAGCAGAAGAAGAAGAAGTGACGTCAGCGGCTTCATTTGCCTAATCCACCCCCAGGGACTTTTTCTGGTGTGAACGCGATCTGTACTTAGTTCATGCGAACTAAAGAGTTCACATGAACTAAGTTCGCATGAACCTTTGTGGGAAAAGTACTGCAGTGTGAACGCGGCTATTGTTATTGTGTCTGTGCTTGACCCCTCAGAGTCGCAGTGTAAGAGCTGCACAGTTTTGAATAAAGGCAGCTGCACTCTTTTTCATTCAGCATTCCCATTATTGCTTTATAAATGTCTTCCCCCCTTGTGTGTCCACTGAGGTTCGTCAGGCCCAACACATCTTCAACAAACTCCCCCTTTGCCTCATCATAAAAACTCACAAACACCAGCAACTGAGCAATGTCAGCGGTGTCAGTGGACTCACCCACAGCTAAGGGAAATGCACTGTGCATTTTTTATTCCATCACAAAGCTGATTAATCAAATCACCAGCCAGTATTTATGTTCTTCTGGTTGCTGTGGAATCTGAGAGGGGCATTTGCTTGATTTGACCTGTTATTTCCTCTTTTTGCTTGCCTTCAACATGGTCTCATCACTTCAGTCATGCATTCTTTTATACTTCAGTTATTATCCAGTGGAAAGTCCTTACCTACTAACCTAGTTAAATCAAAGTGGTTACTTTTTTTTGGCTGGGCAGTGTAGTTTTACACACCGTCTTATTTGACTTTCTCAGGACTTAAAACTGTTTTTTGGGGGCAGACCCCCTCAAAGAACAAAATATATTTACACACGTAAGGTCATCATCTTAATAGTTGTGTATGCTCATCCGTGAGCAGAGCATCAAGTTGAAGTGTATTACAGCTGAATGCGGCGATTACCATCTTGTTCAGCAAAACGCCTCACAAACGTATTAAGATCAACAGCTTTAGTGCGTTTTGATTCAATGCTGAGTACAGCCAAACTGAGAGTCTCTTCTCTGTCAGTGTAGACCGCAAATACCTCATTCCTTCAGTGATTGGGTCCGAATGCTTCTCGTTTTGCGCCGTCCCGTTCAAATGAAATCGCCGCCAATCATATGTCCACACTCGCGCCAGGACCGGGGGAGGGGTTACATGACGTGCATCTTGTGCTGCATTCACTTGCACTCGGACATTAGAGACTTTCTCTCATAAATGTCCGATGAGCGCTGTTTGCAGTCTATGGACATAGCGGATCATTTTGACTCGTTGCGTTGTGGCGATGTCTCGCAGATAACACAGATAATACATATGAAAAGTATAATTTGCTCAGAGTCCAGAGACAGTTGTGGTTCGGTCCGGATCCGGACCGGAGTCCGTACTTTGAGGATGCCTGGTCTAGAACATTTAGATTTTTGCAGGTCTTAAATGCTGTCTGGTGCATTCTCTAGTCTAGACTGAATTATAAGATGAACCACCACAATATTATATTGTTCAATTTTATTCTTCATTTCACTTGTTTGTTCTTGTTTGTGTTTGCTCGCTTGCATGCCCTGCATAGCTATAAGAAATACTTAAGTTGTTGGTCAAGACCTTTATATATACAGTCTATGGTCGAGACACTTTCCATCTGATGAAGGCAAATGCCTTCCCATCAAGGTTTCCGCTAGGATTTTTTCTCGCCGGTCAAATGTCCGGACAGAATTTATTTTACCGGACAAATTTGAAACTTACCGGTCATGTTTCAATAATAATAATAAGAGTTGTGTAGCAGAGTTTCCGTTAGCAGGTAATTACCGGACTAGGACCGGATATGCTGATGTTTAAAACTCAGTTAATGGGAGTCATTTTTATATTGCTTCAGTTTATAATCGTAACAGATCGAAACATTCAGATTCATTTTTCAATAAATGATTCCACAAACAACCTAATTATTACATTCAAAGAAACTACTTGTAGTAGATGAAGTACATTATTCAAAAGTTTAAATTAACTTTGAATAATAACACGGGAGAAACGGATCCTCTCTTTTCCCCTCTCCCTCCCTCTCTCTCCTGACAGCCGGTCAGTTTCTCATGCAGCGCGCTAAACAGTGGGCGGGGCTACAGGTGATTATGCAGCAGCTGATCTGATCTCTCTCTCGCGTCTGGTTACACTTCACTCGCATTTATGTCCATATCGATCAGATCCAGCTCTCCTGATCGGCCTTTACACAGATCAAACTATTAAGAGTGAACATCGGCCGATAATGACCGGCGGTCGATCGATCGGAGCATCGGATATTTTGACCGGCAGGTTTTGAATTTACCGATTTTTATTAAAAATGTACCAGCTAAAAACCGGTAATTGCCGGCTAACGGAAACTAGGGATGCCAGTGATTATTCGATTATTCGAATATTCGTTACAGTCTCCATAATCTAATATTATTTTTAAAAATCGATTTTATTTATATATTTTTTTATTATTATTTATGTATTTTTTTTTTAAATTCTGGCTTAGTTTCAACCAAAATATAGAATAATGCTAATAATAGTAATAGTATTAATAATTGTAAATGGCCATTGGTCACACCACCAGTTTGTTTTACTGTAAACTTGGAGGAAGCCTGCGTGCAGAGCAGACTGCTGCTGCAGCACGCTACACACCGACCCCACACTCCCTCCCACGTGCGACTAAAGATGAACAAAGCGGCAGGTAAAAAGAGTTCCTCCTCGTGGAACTACTTCGAACTTACAAGTCCAAAGGAAGTTAAATGCAAGCTCTGCGAAAAGACGTTGGTCTATCACAGCTACAATAATACAGGCTACAGCCTGTATTAATAATAGCATTGCAATACATAAATTGCTATAATAATATTTATTGCAATGCTGCTATTATTAATACAAGCTGTAGCCTGTATTTAATAATGGCAGTATTGCAATAAATACATTGTGCGTGCATAGCACATCTCCAAATAAAGGCAATGGCAGGCACTTTAGAAAATAACAAAAAATAAACAAACATCATGTTGATGTCGGTCGATTAATCGATTATTATTCGCCAGGGCTGCCGAATAATCGATTTTGATCATGGTCAGTTTCTGGCAACCCTAACGGAGACCCTGCTTCCCATATGTAAAAAAGTAGAAAACATTACATTCAGTTGTAACTGCCAAAACAAACATTATTTACACTATTATGGCCCCTGTTAAAAATGTTTGTAATGTTATCTACTGTAAGTTGGTCGAATGAATGCCTCCTCATCCGGAAGCTGACCGAGCAGCAGTCGAGAGGAGCCGAGTGCATCCGCGTAGCACTCAAAATGGCGACGTCAGAGTTCCCGTTAGCCGGCAAATCTAAATCTCTTCGGTCAAAATAATTTCCCTTTAGCGCAATACCGCTTCAGTTGTGCCACTTATGTGACAGACAAGAAGAGTATGTGACAGACAATACTAGTCAATTATAATGTCTAACACTTAAAGGTGGGGTAGGTAAGTTTGGCACAAACTTATCTCGTGCCCTCATTGGTCATGTGCGCCTTCGTGTGTGTTGGAGGAGGGGCTCTGTAAGGAAGTGGCCGATTTTCAAATTCTAGCACACAGGGTTCCGGTGGGCATGTAAACAAATGCATAATGCTGCGCTATACTTTGTGGCCTCACCCAGTTGCATAGCGACACTTATTGTTTAGGTGTCTTTTAATAAGCAGGTAGTCCTATCATTAGCTAGAACTAGCTGGATCTGATCGATATGGACATAAACACGAGTGAAGTCTAATCTGACGGGAGAGAGAGAGAGAGAGATCAGCTGCTGCTGACGAGTTGACACGCAGCTCTGCATGATCACATGCAGCGGTGAGCGGACAAAACACACACTTCAGGTTAGAATATCACACGTAGTTATTTTAATTACCTCTCAAACTACCTAAACTAGTTATAGATATGTTTAGTTTTACTGTCGGGTCACTCATTACTGGATCCGCGAGCTGCATGATACTGGCATAATAGATTGCCCGATCGGGCAACCAGCAGGTGAGGCTTCATTGCCCGAGCTACATACTAGATGGCCCCGGGCCATCGGGCATTCCTTAATGTCGAGCCTTGATATATATATAACACTCCCTGCTCTGTGTTCTTTTTTTACAGACTCCTATCCTGTGCTGACCAAATGGTTTAATCACAAGGACTAAAAATGAGCATAAGCAGTGATGAAGTAAATTTCCTGGTTTACAGATACCTGCAAGAGTCAGGTAAGTCTTGCTTTCATTTTTCAAAAGTACAATTCTGTGAAAAGAGCGTTGCGTTAATGGAGCCTAAAACCCAGAAAGTAGTTAGCATTTCCCCACTTCCGGTGTCCTTAGGCGCTTTCACACCGGAGTACTTTTTCCGTGTACTTTTCCCTTTTAGTTCTGATAGTTCCTGAGATTTTGCGTTTACACCAAAAAGATCTGGAACTAGAACTTAGTTCATGAGATCCTTTTCCCCCCCTTTTTAGTGCCTGCTAGAGAGCAGATACTTTCATGGGAGAAAAAGGTTCCCATTTCTGATTGGCTCGGCGAATTGGAAACCACGCCCCGTAAAACTCGGAAAAGTTTTGTGAAGCCGCTAGGGCTGCACGATATTGAAAAAAACTGACATTGCGGTTTTTTGTTCCCCTGCGATATATATTGCGTTTTTTTTAACCCGTTAAGCCCCAAGGTCCCGGCGGGTACTTTACTTTTTTTTTCACGACACTGTCTCAGGGGATCTTAATATTTAAGAACCTATTAATGTGTTATACCAGATTAACGGAAATAATCTCAGCTAACTGACGATACAAACAATTTTTTCCAAAACAAAACACAAGTCTCATAAGAAGCATCTAAATAAATGACCCCTGAGCGAAAAATGCTAACGGACTTTGGCACAGAACTCAAGATAAAAGTACCCTTATTACTTATTTTAGCTGCACATACAAGATATCCGATTAAAGCTGAGGTTCCACAGATTATTTAGGTATATACAGGCATGAAAATCACTCACCTTTTGGCGAAATTCGCCGTTTTGAATCCAAAATAGGTCGTTTGTGTGATTCATGTAGATCTGCAATAAAAATATTTTTGGGGTATGGGGGGGTCTGGGACCCCGAGTAATCTGCGGCCGCGAGCTGTTATGTGCCATCATGACACGCATGGTGTTCTTTTTTTATATATTATAATGCAGCGCGAGCTGTGTGCTCGAGTCTTCCTGCCTGTCGGCTCTGCTGCTCCGCGATGATGGTCTAGCTTCAGCAGCCATATTACCTATGGGTGCGTTAGTTAATATTAACTGTGCGGTCCGGAGTCACTGTGGTACAGACTGGACCGCTGGTGAACAGCTGTTAGAACGGGCCGTTCAGGTGTTCAGAGCAGAGCTCCCTGTCGGAGCGCAGAGCGTGATGTGCACTGAAAAGTTTTTCTGTCGCAATATTATCGTTGAGCTAGCTAGCTAGCATACATTGTCACTATCTGCTAACGTTAGCTTTAGCCTTAGTTTTCTAATATTTTTTTTTTCATAGGCTATAAACGGAGGTGGTATAAGTATAGATCTTGTACTTGAGTAAAAGTAGAAGCACTCAGATCTTGTAATTGATTAAAAGCAGAAATACTCAGATTTTGTACTTGAGTAAAAGTAGAAGTACTCAGATCTTGTACTTGAGTAAAAGTAGAAGTACTCAGATCTTGTACTTGATTAAAAGTAGAAGTACTCAGATCTTGTACTTGAGAAAAAATAGATGTACTCAGATCTTGTACTTGATTAAAAGCAGAAATACTCAGATCTTGTACTTGAGTAAAAGTACAAGTACTCAGGTCTTGTACTTGAGTAAAAGTAGAAGTACCACAGTGTAGGAAGGAATACTCTGTTAGTAAAAGTACTGCATTCAAAATGTTCCTCAAGTAAAAGTAGAAAAGTATTCTCATCAAAATATAGTGAAAGTAGCGACAGTAAAAGTAGTCGTTGTGCAGATTGGTCCATTTCAGAATAATATATATGATATGTTTTATAATGATTGATCATGAAAGTGTTCTGAAAGCTGGTAAAGGTGCAGCTAGTTTGAAGGACTTTGTATACTGCAGGGTAGCTTGTGGATTTACTCCAGGTGGAACTAAAGTCTGATTCAACACTTGATTAGATTTCACATCATTCACATCTGTAAAGTAACTAAAGGTATTAATACATGTAGTGGAGTCAAAGTACACCATGTACCTCTGAACTGTAGAGGAGAAGAAGAACAAAGTAGCAAAACATTGAAATACTTAAATAAAGTACTAGTATCTCAAAATTGTACCCAAGTATAGTACTTGAGTTTATGAACTTAGTTACTTCACACCAGTATACAGATAGAAAGACTAAGCCTTGCACAGAGGCATGAAAATAAATTTTCAAAATGCTCAACAGTGCTGCCAAAATTATAAACTGACTGCTACACAATTAAAATAAATGCTTTTATATATTTCTATTAGATGTGACTCTTTAGCGTTTCTGTTATTATTAACACTGCTGCTTTAGTTGTTCTGACTGCTAACATCCTGTTATTCCTCATTTTAAAGCCGATATTCCGTGGGGTCGGGGGGCTCGGATCCTTGTCACCTTTTCCATACCTGATGAGATTGCATCCCTGATAATACTTAGTAAGGAGGCCATAATATTCTGGGGGAGCATGCCCCCGGACCCCCCTAGAGGGATAATATACTTCTCACCTTTTTCACCCCTGACCTGTTTTCATGCCTGTATATAGTATCATCACTGAGTGATCCGAACTCGCGACAGGGGAAGCAAACACAGACATCACAACACGTACCTTTACGGAGCTTCTAGGGAGATCGTCTCACCGTAGCTGTCAATCTGATCAAAAGACGTGTTCAATGGCATTAAAACGAGAAAAAACGCAGCCGAATCGGGTAATCCATAGGTTTTTAACGTCTCTGTATAAAAAAAAAAAAATTGTATGTAAACATCGCAGAGCAAAAGTTAGCTGCTAATGGTAGCCACCAGAGTGGCTGCTGCTTCCGGTCTTGGCTTTGCGGCAGTCTAATACACACATTACCAAATAAGGAGTGAGAGTGACGCGTAACCAAAACCGGAAGCTGCATACACTCTGGTGGCTACCATTAGCAGCTAACTTTTGTGCTCCGACTTTTACATACAAATGGAATTATGGATTATAAACAATTGCTTCAAAGCCACAGATACATTATCAACCTATGGATCAACCGATTCAGCCGCGTTTTTTCTCGTAATGCCATTGAACACGTCTTTTGATCAGATTGACAGCTACGGTGAGACGATCTCCCGTAAAAGCTCCGTAAAGGTACGTGTTGTGATGTCTGTGTTTGCTTCCCCTGTCGCGAGATCGGATCGCTCAGATACTACTTAAATAATCTGTGGAGTCTCAGCTTTAATCGGATATATTGTATGTGCAGTTTCGATAAGTAATAAGGGTATCTTTATTTTGAATTCTGTGCTAAAGTGCGTTAGCATTTAAAAAAAAATAAAAATAAAACCGCACGTCCCTGCGGTGTGAATATCGCGCATGCGCATATCGTGGTTATCGCCTTGACGCGGTATATCGTTCAGCCCTCGAAGCCGCAATTGTATTTGCTGGCATTAGCATTATTAGCATTAGCCCAGCATACCAACGGAGAGAGAATAACTTATGGCAACACAAAAAAAAACATGGGAGCGGTGGAGTGATGAGGAGGTGTCGGCGTTCTGGCGATTTACTCGGAAGGCTTCAGTAGAAGCTGCTGGGAGTCCCAGCGGTTATGAAGATGAAAATCTTAGGTCACGGGCTCCTCCAACAGTGCAATTTGTGAATGTTAGAAGTCTCTGTGACATAAAAACGGAGGTTGCTAAGCTACCTTTAGTTTAGCAATGGTGGCGCGAAGTGATAATGTAGTTTCATTAAACTCTAAGGGTGCATTCACACCTAATAGTCCGCTTCTCTGGTGCGCACCAGACGACAGTTTGTTACATTGTTTCATTTTTCAGAAGGTTCGGTTTGCGTTCACACGGGCAAAACTCAAACGGACTATAAACTTTAAACACAAGTCATGTGCTCGGAAATGCTGTTCAACCATTGGTCAGACATTCAGGGGGTAAAAACCGCAAATGCCGGCAATTTCTACCGGAGCCTCCGCCATGGAGCATCGGCATTTTCGCAGGTTATTCTCATGCTGCTGTTAATCTGGAGATCAACAGCGGCCCGCGCATATGATTATATAATCAGACAACGTCCGTTAAAACACATATAATGAGAGACATTCTGCAGTAAGGAGGGGCGTTTCACCGACGACGGGTGTTCTTACTTTTATGTAGCTGAAGGAGAATTGTTACTTTACACGACACTGTTCAACACTTCATTCTGCTTTACTCTTTAACTAAACAACCGCGGATGTCTTGAAAGACTCTTTCGCTAAAGATTTTGAAGATATCCGCGTTCTTGTGACACGTAAATACTACGCTTCCTATGTTTTGGTGCGGACTGCGTTCACACCAGCAATGAACCGCTTCAGAGTTCGCAAGCAAGCGCTCCGAGACCACCTATTTTAGCGGACCAGAGTCTGGTTGTTTAGTTCACTTAAGAGGTCTCGGACTGCGTTCACACCGACCCAAATGAACCGCACCAAGCGGCTAAACGCACCAGGGTTCGATTCAACCGACTATACAAGGCAGGTGTGAATGCACCCTAACATTAGCTTTTTACTTCTGCCGATTGCATTTATGCCTCACAAATGATAAAGTGTCATCAATATGTGGAGATTATACTGCTGATACAAATGTCGAAGTATCATAAACAAATTTGCCACAAATCTTATCTTCTGCAATCCCATTGCTTTCTGTCGACGGCCCCCTTGCCATGCTATCCTCCGTGTCCGTCCTCACAAATAAGTCATCACTGCATCACTGTATTGCACTTGTTTTCCTACTTAACGTAATATTTCTAATAGTTTGTTATACACTGCTGCTTGAATCCCTGCAATTGACTCATCCTTCCTTCCTAATGATCCCCATCTCCTCCAGGCTTCTCCCACTCAGCGTTCACCTTTGGCATAGAGAGCCACATCAGCCAGTCCAACATCAATGGAGCCCTGGTGCCCCCTGCTGCCCTCATCTCCATCCTTCAGAAGGGCCTGCAGTATGTGGAGGCTGAAGTCAGCATTAATGAGGTCAGCTTTTAAACTAATAATTAGTTTTATCCTACAACATTCTGCACTGTCAGATTTATTTTGACTAGAGTTGGTTGGTTTATTTGCTGTATTTGTTAGTGCTGGGGGGAAACGATTATTTTGAAAACGATTAATCGGGCGATTATTTGATCGATTAGTCGACTAATCTAACGATTATTTTCCTGTTGTACAATTCATAAAAAACGTAATGTAAAAAAAAGTAATGTAATTTTTTCACGATACTGTGTCTCAGGGGATCTTAATATTTAAGAACCTATTAATGTGTTATACCAGATTAACGGGAATAATCTCAGCTAACTGACGATACAAACCATGTTTACCAAAACAAAACACAAGTCTCATAAGAAGCATCTAAATGACCCCTGAGCGAAAAATGCTAACGGACATTGGCACAGAACTCAAGATAAAAGTACCCTTATTACTTATCGTAGCTGCACATACAAGATATCCGATTAAAGCTGAGACTCCACAGATTATGTAGGTATATAGTATCATCACTGAGTGATCCGGACTCGCGACAGGGAAAGCAAATACAGTCATCACAACACGTACCTTTACAGAGCTTCTAGGGAGATCGTCTCACCACCGTAGCTGTCAATCTGATCAAAAGACGTGTTCAATGGCATTCAAATGAGAAAAAACGCGGCTGAATCGGTTAATCCATAGGTTTTTAACGTCTATGTATAAAAAAATGATTGAATTTATAATCTATAATTCCATTTTAATGTAAAAATCGGAGAGCAAATGCTAGCTGCTAATGGTAGCCACCACAGCTAGAACTGCTTGTTGCTGTGGGTGACCCACGTGTGTGTAGCGACGCGTCAACGCGGAAATATGTCATCGACGATATTTTGAAGTTGTCGACGCGTCGCTACAGCACTAGTATTTGTCATATAATCTAAAGGATAATGTGAATATATTTATGTATTTATTTATATTTGTCTTCCTAGGACGGGACCTTATTTGACGGGCGGCCCATCGAGTCCCTGTCTCTGATCGACGCTGTGATGCCAGATGTCGTCCAAACCAGGCAGCAGGCCTACAGGGAAAAGCTGGCCCAGCAGCAGCAACAGCAGCAGCAGGCGGCAGGCAGTGACAGCGCTGCAGGGCCCCAGGGAGGCCCCAAGAACGGAGAGGGCACTGCCAACGGGGACGAGAATGGATCCCACGCCTTAGCCAGTAAGCTAACTCATGGTTACAAAAACTCTCTGAATGAATAAGCTCTAAAACAAACAGATAGTCCACTAAATTCCACAACTGTATTTATGCAGGATGTTATCTCTATACAAATTACATGATCAGTTGTGTTTATAAGATGCTGTTTGGCATTCCCCCGTTAATCTAGTTCTCTTTTCCATTCTCAATATCCAATCTGATACAACGGAGAAAAATTAAAGCAAAGCAATACCAAGTTTTAATGCTACCTTAACATGAATAGAATTATGATCCAACTTAATTTCAACGTACATTTGTAGAATGTGCAGGAACATTCATTACGATGTTATTTAAGTATTTCCAGGATAGTAGCTGGTTTGGATGTATTGCAGCCAGGACTGTAAGAGCTGTAAGAGCTGTAAGACTGTACGAGGACTGTATTGCATGGAGTTAAAGCTTACCACCTCTGTTTGTGTGGGTCTGCTTTTTTCCTTTGTCATGACAGCCGCAGTACAACATTTGCTTTTCCTTTTCTTTTTTTAAGTCTGTGGCTTGCTTGGTATTACATAAAGGCAACTCTATATTTTTCTTTAAACAGCACATATTCATTTCTGGTGTTGTCCTTCCTGTGTAGCACTGTGTCCATGTTTTCACTCACCTTTTCCAAACACACAATTGTTTGTTTGTTTGTTTTAGCATAGAAAGGAAAAATGTGGTCTGCTTGTTTTCCCTCAAAAACCTCCTTCTTTCTCCGATGGGTTTGAATCCCAACATCACAACCGGACTCACAATACAATTATAGAGTGTTATGTTCAGGTTCTTATGGGCTAAACACAAATCCAACGATGGCTTACACAGAGTTTAACCTGGACTCGATAACTTGTTTTTTGTTCCTTCTTTTGCTGTGGGTTGGGCACAAGCTTTGGTTCTTTTAACAACAAGCACAGCCTTTAATTCCACAGCTGTCAGCTGTTCAGTCTGGTGTTCACTCAGAGCAGTAGTGGTTACTCATCTTATTTGTTTTTCATCTAATCGTTTATTTGATTTCGGGACAGTGCACATTGATGAACATTTTAAATAAAATAATGCTTACAAATTTAAATGAACCAGATTTTTTAGCTTTGAGCTCATTTCCATCCGTAGTCCCGTCACATACAACATTTATGAACATGACAGTTATATACATGGCAAAAATAAATACATGATATCCAGGAAGAGCATGAGCAGCATACAAGCATTAACCACATGGCAGTACAATGCAGCAGCTACGACATATAAAGTGCAAGAGAAGATACAAGAGCTACATAACGTGCAAGAGGAGAAACTCCTATGTTAAAGTACATTTCGCGGTGATTGAACTCGAGCCTTGTCCAAAACATACTGGTGTCGCCATTCGGTTTGAATTAACGAGATCAGACGATGACGTACATGTGAACCACTGCTCTGGTTCGTAGGAAATTAGATCATGTCAGACTGTCCTCCGACAATATTAAAATGGATGTTTGCAGTTCCAACCCAAATTAAGCCTATTTGTAGCGAAACACTGGCAATTGAAAATGAACAGGCAATTTACCTTGAAGCGGTGACTCATCTTATCTTGTTTGTACTCCATTGCCCTTGCTTCCCTGCTACCTGCAACAGAAGGTAATGTGAGCTTTAAGTTAAAGGTTTTATTTTCTCACTCCCTCCTTAAGATCACCACGCAGAGATGATGGAGGTGGACAGGGAAGTGGAGATCCCCCAGAATAAAGCCATGGTTCTCCGAGGCCACGAATCCGAAGTCTTTATCTGTGCCTGGAACCCTGTGAACGACCTCCTCGCCTCCGGGTTAGTATCTCCATATCACCCTGTTGTTGGCTATGGCCATGCAGTGTCTAGAATATCAGGCAAAAGTGTCTCTCCTACTGGGACAGTGGATTTTAGTAATGCATTAACATCCTTAATACAAGTTAGTGATGTTATTGGCTCTTTTCTTTTTTCATTTAATACAAATGCCTTTTTAATGACAGCCTTCAACCATAATGATTTGAATACGCACTGCAACAAGTGTTCTAATGATGCCTAATGATGCCTACTGGTCCTGTGTGAGGCCAAGAGTGGGTTTATGCATTTACCTAAAAGGACCTGCATGAGTTAAAGCAAAATCTTGATCACTTATTGATAGAGATGCCTTGATCCTCCTTTTTTCCTGCTGCTTTATCATGGTTACCAAGGTTACCAAGGGGTCTTGAACTCCATGAAGGTTTATGAGGGTAAAGAGGAAGTTTCTTGCCAAAAACTACATTTTGTAAGATTGCATTTGAACACATCATGATGACGCTTTAACTTTACAGGGCCACGATCTGCTAAAAGCTAATGTAAACAGCAGCAGGTTCCTCGAGTTTCAATATAATGCGTTCAATTAAAATGTGTATTGGGCAAAGGTAAGTTGCGTTATCTTGATACGTTCAAATGTAATCTTAAAATGTATTTTTCGGTATAAAAACTTTTGTTTTTTACTTTATCAGCCCTTGTGCCGAATTTAACACAGGGTGGTTGTTTACAAAACAATCACCCCCTGTACTTGTGTACTTGTTGATGGTGAGTTTGCTGACCACGATAAAAAAAAAAAGGATATTTTATTGTCGTTTCTTTTTGCAGATCGGGGACTAGAAAGCATTAATGCTGATTGCATATTTTAACTTAATTAAGGCAGATAACAATCGGAATCAGATCATTCGGGGCATGACTTAAAATAATGTTCATGAGTTCCAGCAAAAAATATCTAATTTTGTCAGCTAATTAATTTTTAAACCATTTACAGGATTTTTAAATACGGGTTACTTTCAAATTCAAGGATAACGTTGCAGTGCAGTGACGAGTCCTAAAACCCGGAAGTGAGTTAGCATTTTACCACTACTGGTTCCCTCGTCTCGGAGTCAATGAGATTTCTCCATAGGATTTTGGAAAATAGCTCGAAATAAGGTCTGTGGTTGACACACATTTAAGAGACGGATCACGTTTTGCTCTGCACTGGTGATTTACGTGCCTGAAAAACGATGGTTGTTAACAAGTGGCTGAATAGGACTACAGAGGTTGTCGAGGACGCTGTACGCCGAACACGTAAACACTCCCGCTAAGTTTGTTTGCCCTGTTCTGCTTGAAAGCAAGTTCCTGCGCTCTTGCAAACTGTTAAAACAAACACTTCAACTTGTACCATTTTGAATCTGTATTTTTGAATATCGATCGTAAGTTGGCGTGACATTAAAGTTGTGCTGTAGTTCGTTTATAGCATAACGTTAGCATTTTGCTTCTGGCGATTAGATTTATGATTTTAAAATTATAAAAGTAGGGTAGACATGTGGATATTATCCGGCTGAACAAAACGTGCATTTATCAAACGGGTTCGTTTTCCAAAGACCTTATTTCGAGCTATTTTCCAAAATCCTATGGAGAAATCCCATTGCTTTTTTGTCGATGGAAAGGTCTTTCTCTGATATACCACCACTAAACAAATCCTTGTTGGTTTAAGTCATTGTTTTTGCAGTATGCTTATCCCTCTCTAGATGAATGGACTCATGCAGAAAAATCTATGTAATGTTTGTTACAGAGCAAAGCATGTTTTACATGATGGCACTGTAAATGAGCCGGATTTTCCAGCAGTAACTAATGCAGGGCTCTCGACTAACTTTTTTCCCCATCCTCCCGGAACCGTCCCGAAATACAATCTAAGCCGTCCCGAAATTTATTTGGACCGTCCCGTTCTTTTTTTTTTTTTTAGTTTTTCTACATTACCATTAGTTAAAATCATTCAAAGTGACCTTTAACATAAATAAAACATCATACAAATCATTAGATGATAATCCATCAACCTTTTTATTTGACATCATACACATTATTTTCACATAAACAAAGGCAAAATATATTTAAACAAACACACAAACGAGAAAATTACTCTAATATTGAATCCAATCAAGTCCCATCCAATTAACAAAACAATCCAACACTGTGTCCTGAAGACAGAACCCAGAGTGACCACTAACCAGGATGACAGTCTGTAACACAGTCAGGAGACCTTTACAAACGGCCCCGCCCCCTCGCACATAGACGGGACAGAGAGATCTCGTCTGGATTGGAAAGCTCGAAAATACATCATAGACGCATGTTTTAGTCTTATTGCATATTAGAAACGGAGTTGGCGAAACTAAAACTGCGATATAATGTGTATGTAGCAATAATACATATGACATATCTTTTTTAAATGTCTCCAGTACCAATCAAAAGTCTGATAACGTCGGAGCTTAACGTTACCACTGTCTTTAATAATTCCGGCCCGGGGCCCGTTTAATACCGGGGCTCGGTACCCATCCCTACATGGGGAGAGGCGCAGCATATTGCTAAGGACTAAATACGGGGGAGGGTTCTCTTCTCAGCCTTATTACCCATAGGGGATGAAGAGGAGTAAGTAAATAAAGAGACCGGTGCTCCAGGGTCTGGTTCTGCTGTGCGTTTTTGTGATGTAACGGTAAAACATTTCAGAATTCCTCCACGGGATGCCATTGTACATCACTCAGCCCCCGAAATACACACTCAGTACATAGCTAGACCCGCGAATTTGCGGACCAGGAATTCACGGGCACAGCCAGCTGTGCGGCTGGCTGACAGCCAGCGGCACAGCAGTAGCTACATGTGTGTGTATTTCGCGGGTTGCTAAATGTTTTGTGCGTGTTTATGTTGACAAGGAGGTTTAATAACTGTGTGCTACACAAAACGTGCAGTCGGTTTTATTTTCATCGCCGTTTGTAGTAGAGTTAGCAGGGTATTTTTATTTTAACTCTCGTCCCAAATCCGTCCCAAAATTATTTTTTATCCTCCCCGACACTATTTTTCTCGACGACGGGACGTCCTTAAGCTCGAGCCCTGAACTATTGATTAAAAGCTTATTGTTCAGTAAGTAAGACTAAGCAGTTATTTGGCAACCATGAATCTACTTACAGATCAGTAGACTTAGAGGGTTAGTTTTAGAATTACGTTGAGTTCACTATTGCATTCTTGGGAACCATGTCTTTGGGGGAAAGTTTCTTCATCTTTTGCAGTCAGCACTATTTACTTTTTAGCTTTAGAAAATAACAAACAGATAGCCTCAAGAGTAGTGTTGGAATCTGTCTATGCTTTATAGTGTTCCCACTATGGTGGAGGTTGTTGATAACTTCCCCTAAATGAAAGTTTTGTAAATTGTAAAAAGTGCTTCAGAATGCAATTGTCTGTGAAAAACACATGTTTTTTGTGTATGTGTGTGTATTAGGGGTGTAACGGTTCACAAACATTTCGGTTCGGTACGTACCTCGGTTTTTTGGTCACGGTTCGGTACGTTTTCGGTACAGCAGAATTTTTTTTCACAAAACAAAACATATACCGTACTTTTCGGACTATAAAGCGCACCTGCATATAAGCCGCAGCAGCTAAATTGTCCGTCTGTCTTGCTCTCGTTCTGTCTCTCGGTTCCACTTTTACTTTGGCGCGCTACCCGTCTCACTCTTTTCCGGCCTCCAGCTTTTCCTGCTGGAGCCCGCCGCTTAAAGGTGGCGGGCGCGGACCGGTCCTAGAGCCCGTAGTGTTAAAGCTGGTTAATTTTACCTGTAAAATCCATAGATTTAGGAGGTTCCCTAGTGGCCGTTAGCTGGACAAAAAAAATGGGGAAAAAAGTCGCGGCTTATAGTCCGAAAAGTACGGTATATATATATATATCTTTATTTTTATTAAACTGTGAATAATGTATTCACTCAAATAAATACAAAATATAATAAAATAAACATTAAGGTGCAGCATTTCGATTAACTGAAATAATCTATATTTGAACTGTACTGTACTAGCACCTAAGCAGCCAGTTTGACATTAGGACTTGCTTGTCATTGTATTTTCATGTTTTTTTAAAGAAAAATGTACTTGTCCACATTGCTTGCCGAAAGGGCAGATCTGCTGGCACTAACAATGTCTCCTGCTGTGGAGAAAACCCTCTCGCTAGGGACAGAGGTAGTAGCAGATACAGCCAGGTAGCGCTTTGCTAACATGGCAACATAAGGATATTTGGCGTTTGTAATAGCTTTGGCTCGGTCTGAACTTTTTGCGAGTGGTGGAGGCTTAAATGCTAGCGGGAGTTGGGTTTGCACTTCAGTCTTTTTTCTTTTGGTACCGGTGATATTCACGTTCAGGTGATGCCTTTTCAAGAGTGTGCAAGTTTGATGTGTTGCCAGCCGAGTAACCAATTTTAGTTGAACAATGCCGACAAACAGCTTTGGTTCGGTCCACCTGTCTTTGTCCGTCATCCTTGTACGTAACTGCGAAACCAAAATGTTCCCAAACCGGAGACTTCAATGATGCTGGAGGATTTTCGAGCTCAACTTTATCTGCATTCGCCATTAATTTCCGACAGTTCCTCAAATTACTGACTACATTTGAACGCATCCCTCTGACCAGCTCTCATAGTATGCCTCTCATCCAATGAAATGACTTGCTCGCTCTATGACGCGTTGAACACAATGGGAGCAAATTACTCTGAATGCTGCGACGCAGCACCTGAGATTACTTCCAAAAAGTGGTTCACGTTCTCAATATTTTACGTTTAACGTTATATTAGTTCGGTACACTTCGGTACACACCTGTACCGAACCGAAGGGCCCGTACCGAATAATTTCGGTACATGTACCGTTACACCCCTAGTGTGTGTATATATATATATATATATATATATATATATACCAATTTATTCATTTTGAATATATATATTCAAAATGAATAAATTGGTCCAACTGCCCTTACCCAGAAACCATGGCTGGAAAAATTAGACTACGCCAAGCAGTAATTGATTTTGAGAGTCAGTTAGCAGAACACACACTTTACTAGTCCCCAATTCAAACAAATGTTGTAATTGACATTTTCCATCAAACACAGTTAAAAACCAGCGCTTTTCTAAAAAGTTGAAACATGTTCAAGCTCAAGCACTCGGAACGGCTGAAAAAAAAGAAGGTGAAGCGTTTAGAAAAACTATGCTGGGTGTAGCGCTTTTTCCCAAGGCAGCCGCATGAGACGGCTTGGCTCTGTTATTGTAGAAATCCATTGAAAACATGCGCCTAGTGTATCCGCTTCAAGACACTGGTACTGGCCTACCATGCTGATAATGGATCAGGCCCTTCCTACATCCAGGACTTGGTTATGCACAAGCACTTCGTTCTGCAGTGGCCAATAGGCTTGCTACTCCCTCGCTGTGAAAGAGACCCAGGTATCCCTCAACAAAACATGCCTGTTTGCTATCCTGGCCCCAAAATGGTGGAACAAGCTCCCCATTGATATCAGGACATCAAAGAGTCTAAACGATTCCGTTGCAGCAGAAAACTCACATGTTTTGACGACACCTTGGTCAAAAAGATAAATAATATTAAGATTCTCTCTTCTGCACGTTGCACTTAAAAAGGTTTGGCTTTAAGTGAGCTAATGCAGTAGTACTAAACCTGGATTGGTTATACACTGAACAAAAATATAAACGCAACACTTTTGTTTTTGCTCCCATTTTTCATGAGATGAACTCAAAGATCTAAAACATTTTTTATATACACAAAATAACCATTTATCTCAAATATTGTTCACAAATCTGAAAAAATCTGTGATAGTGAGCACTTCTCCTTTGCCGAGATAATCCATCCCACCTCACAGGTGTGGCATATCAAGATGCTGATTAGACAGCATGATTATTGCACAGGTGCCTTAGGCTGGCCACAATAAAAGGCCACTCTGAAACGAGCATTTTTGCTTTATTGGGGGGGTCTGGGGGGGTCCGAAAACCAGTCAGTATCTGGTGTGAGGGGTAGGGTTAGGGTAATGTTGTGAATCGAGTGGCCTGTGTTCGTCGTCCATAACATACGCCTGCCCATACCATAACCCCACCACCACCATGGGCCACTCGATTCACAACATTACCCTAACCCTCACACCAGATACTGACTGGTTTTCGGACCCCCCCAATAAATGCACGTTTCAGAGTAGCCTTTTATTGTGGCCAGCCTAAGGCACCTGTGCAATAATCATGCTGTCTAATCAGCATCTTGATATGCCACACCTGTGAGGTGGGATGGATTATCTCGGCAAAGGAGAAGTGCTCACTATCACAGATCTTTTCAGATTTGTGAACAATATTTGAGAGAAATGGTTATTTTGTGTATATAGAAAATGTTTTAGATCTTTGAGTTCATCTCATGAAAAATGGGAGCAAAAACAAAAGTGTTGCGTTTATATTTTTGTTCAGTGTAGATATACCTGCAGGATTTGTGCTCATGAGATTGCGTCAGCAAAATGTAATGTAGTCTACACACACACTGGTATTTTTAAACATATTCTATATTTGGTCCACATTCAAAAAGCGTTATGGTTACCGACAAAGAAGATCTTGTAAAACCCCTTCCAGGATGAAGATGATCAGAAACTCCGTTTTTATTGTAGACTGGGAGGACAGAGATTCTGGCGTTGTGAGGCCTCGCCAATGACTAAATATTTCATGCAGATGTATCCAAAATAGGGCTGGCTCTAAACTTGCTAACAAGACCTTTTCCATGGTTCATAAAAACGTTACTCTTCCACTGTATTGAGAAACAGAGTAGTCAGAAAGCGATTCAGGTTGATTTACAGCTACAGTATCTAACACTTTTTTTCCATATTGGAGGATTGTTTTAAAAGGCAGTACGTGTATCGGATAATGGAAGAAATCGTTGTACATGTGGACTACACCTTAAATAATAAAAGAAGTTATTAACAAGTCAGAAAAGGGCATGAACATGTGTGATAAATGTACTGCCCCTTCAACACCCATCCCAGGAAAAGCCTGGTCCGACTGTAAATGGCCATTACTGTGAGCCATCATTAACAGCTAAGTGTTAATCCATAATATGAATTTCCTTCCAAGCCCATGGATCGAAGCCAAGGGAGTAAAAATAATTGACTTAACTTTGAAAAAAGAATTATTAATCATCTTCCTTAAAATGTCTTTAAACTTCCCCCTGCCTTAATCTACAATTGAGGGCTCATTAATATAAGTGTCCAACCCAACAGTGTGCACACACTGTCCTGCTCCTATCCATGAGCACGCCTCACCAAAATAAAAAAACAGACCTATACATTTGACAGGGTGCATTATGGGCCACGTAATCGCAATTAAGTTTTGTGCCTGTAAAATGTATTTTTCCTTTTTCCTCAACAGATCATGTGAAAAAGGGTTGTTTAGTCATTTAGAAAGATTTACGGCATTGATACTGGGTTCAGGTTCGAATAAATGCTTTCAAACCCCAGCCCTACTCAAGAGCAGCGATGGTCAGTTGGATAACATTTCAGTACTGGTTTGAAGAATGGAAGCCATGTTACATGACTAACGTTAGATTGTGTGTGTGTGTTTTGACTGGGCAGGTCCGGGGACTCGACAGCGCGGATCTGGAACCTGAGTGAGAACAGCACAGGCGGGTCCACCCAGCTGGTTCTGAGGCACTGCATACGGGAAGGGGGCCAGGACGTACCCAGCAACAAAGACGTCACCTCACTAGACTGGAATGTGAGTGCGTGTGTGTGTGCCCCTTTGACCACTACTCCTGCCGAAGGCATTCCTTCCACACACACACACACACACACACACACACACACACACACACACACACACACACACACACACACACACACACACACACACACACACACACACACACACACACACACACACACACACACACACACACACACACACACACACACACACACGGGGGCGAGTCTCTCCCAGGGGGGAAATACTTTTTCTACCGCTCAGCTGAAAATTATTTTCAGCACTAATATTTAGTTTAGTCATTAGCTACTGTTGTGTTAAGAGAGTCGTGCAGTGAGGACATGTTTCTGTAGGCTGATCTGGGAGTTAACATTACAAGGGCTCCCTGGACTAAATGGGATTTTCCCATAGCATTTGTGGGAACATTTGAAAAAAACAAGGTCTGTAGCAAACACACGTTTTGGTTACACGTTTTGTATAGCAGGATATTCTCCACCTAGTACCACCACTTTTCGATTGTTTGAACAGTAAATGCAATCAGGAGATATAAAATGCTAACATCAGGCTATAAAGAAACTACATCCCGGTCACATGACTTCACGCTAACACTGCTGAGCTAACAGTGGCTAATGTTAGGTGTGATGACATTCATTAGTCTCATTTAACTACGTCTTAGTTGTTTCTTGGACACATAGGGGGGCGGCAGTAGTTTAGTCTGTAGGGACGTGGCTTGGGAACTGAAGGGACGCCGGCTGAAATCCATATCTTTCCCAGGGTTTACGGATTCATTCCTCCACCACTCTGTGTCTCGTTAAAAAACTGTGGAATATAAAATCACACTCAACCTGCCTGAATCAGGATGTTCAAATAAAACTGAGAAAGACTGAATGCCACTGACTTCAATTCTAATAAGAATCATGGCTCTCTTTCTTTCAGAGCGAGGGAACGTTGCTAGCAACAGGCTCATACGACGGCTTTGCTAGAATATGGACAAAAGACGGTAAGATCAAAGCTCAGCAGGGATGCTCAGATGATGAAATGTTTCCATTCTCTTTCTTAGCTGAGGATATAACAAGAATTTTCATATTTCCAGGTAACCTGGCGAGTACATTGGGTCAGCATAAAGGTCCTATATTTGCACTCAAGTGGAATAAGAAAGGAAACTTCATCCTCAGTGCTGGTGTAGACAAGGTAAGGCAAACAGTTTGATAAACGCTTAAAACAAGTTTTTGAGATCATTGAGGTATTAAATGTTTTAACAGAACAAGTTAATTCACTTTGTTCCTCAGAATGTTAAAGTCTTTCGGGTAAGCATGTTCACTATCATCTTTTCTGGTGTTTATTGAAGTGCAGTAGATGCTATTTTAAACCAAATTCCCAATATTGCGACCAATATAAAATCTAGACGAGACCAGTTAAGCCAATTTCTATTCAGATAGATGCCTACCACTGATTCATAAATATTTGCACACACTCTTGTGCTACCTAAGATTTTAAATCACAAATAAACATAACAAATAACAGTTTAGCATGTATTGGATCGAACGTGTTTCAGTGGGCCTTTTTATATCCCTACATCAGCAACAGGTGCCCAGCCGGGAGTTTGAAGCACTTTTGGAACCAGTTCTCCCTCTTTTTGGGAACCGGCTCTCCGATTCCTCGGCCTGCGATCTCCCAGGGCTCTCAGCTTCCTGCCATCCCTGCTCCTCCTGCTGCTGCGGAGTCTTCTGGAGGCTTTTTGTGGCCCGATGAAGGGCGGACCTGTCGTCCTGCCACTGGATGCGACCGCACTCCAACTTCTGCTCAGCCTTTCTTAGAGCGTCGCCCAGCTTCATGTTCGCCGGTCCTCGCTCCGTAAGCAGAGCCACACAGAAGGTCTTTGCTTTTTTCTCCTACAAAGGAAATCCATAGTTTCCAAGCTGATCTGTGGCTTGTTTTAGAAGTGCAGCCATGAGGGTCTTGTTTTTCGACCTTGCGTCTGCAGCTCGGAAAGACGAGTGCCATTTGATACTTCCAGCTGTGAAGCGACGGACGTGGTCTCCTCGTGTCGTGGAGATTGATGCACTTAAGCTCCTGCTGAGTCCATTCCGGAGCAGACTCGAGCTTTGTTTCTTTCTCAAGTGAAGCAAGAAGAGAAGCTCTTGATTTCTCTGCCTCCTGATGAAGGATGCTTTCCTCCATTTCGACGCGGCAGCGTTCAGTCTGGGAGAGATGTTATGGGCAATTTGGAGATGCCTATTCTCTGCTCATCCTATTTGGAGAGAACTCCCTAGCTCCACCTCCACGTGGTTTTTGACCCTGTCAGCACAAAGCTCATCTGAAGGGCCTCTCTGTCTTCCTTCATGTGCTCCGATGCAACTTGTTGGTCCTTGTTTGTGGAGCTCAGTTGCACAAGATCTTTCTGGGCGCCGCGGAGCATCAGGCAGATCTTTTTCAGATGCTCTACCTGACTGATACTTCCAGCAAGCCCTTTTGTCTCAGGCTGCATTTGGTGTCTTTCTCTGAACACATCAAGGAAGTTGGCCGGTGAGTCTTCTTGTGTTTCTTGGAGGACTCTGCCTTCAGATGTACCTGGTGTGAGCCTCGCTTCACCGTCCTGCAATGTCCACTGGGTACAAAACATCCTTACAAATATGAAAAGGCATATCAGAATGCAATATGGGAGACGCTGTATAAAACACAAATGTGTCTGTTTTGGCGACATTTAGGTTAAGAAGAAATGCATTAACCAGTGGTTGTGACAGTTGGCTCTGCTGCTAATCTTTCTATACAGTTGTAATGCATTTCATTGAAGAGAGAATATACGAAATAAAAATATATTCAGGAAAAGCTGTTTTTTAATTTGCCAAGCAGAGAGCATCATCGCAGACGAGATTCAGCAACTCTAAGTATTCAATACATCATTCGCAGAAGAAGGAATGGGAGAATCCCACACATTAATGACTCGTTGTTCTCGCACTGTCGTGGTCAATAGTCTGACCTCAGTGAGGTTACACTTTTTATTGATTGATTCACACACTAATCTGCTTTCGGTCGATTGTGTATGATGGAACAAACATCACTACTCCCTGATGTATTCAAAGCAACATGATCACTTCTCACCTAGAGACTCAATCATGCCCGTTTTATTTCACAGAGTGTAAAGGGATTTAAATGTGGAGTTACTACCTTGGAGAAGGATAAGATTCACTTCTTAAAAATGCTTGTTTGAAGTCCCTTGTGTTTTTTGGTTGAGGTGTGATCCTTCCCTTACATTCCCTTGATGTAAATGTTCCCTTAACCAACACACAAATAAGCCCTTGCTATAGTTAAAGGTGGGGTAGGTAAGTTTGAGAAACCGGCTCGAGATACACTTTGTTATATTCCATGGAATGCTCTTAACATCCCGATAGCAATGAACATCTGAAGTGCTTTGACAAAAAATCCATAGAAAAATGTCATCTGTGGAAGCCGTGGCTCTGTAAAAAGCACGACCAATCATCTGAGCCGGCCCGGCTAAAGTAACTGGATGGCCTACCTGCCTGTCAGCCTTCCATCTGGGCACAAACTTACCTCGTGCCCTCATTGGTCATGTGCGCGTTCGTGTGTGTTGGAGGCGGGGCTCTGTGAGGAAGTGGCAGATCTTTTCCAGATGTGTATTTTCAAATAATAGCGCACTCGAGCTGGTTTCTCCAAAATGACGACCCCACCTTTAACAACCAACTGCAAATTAGCGCCTAAACGGGCTTGGGAAAAGTCAAATTATTTCCTACAGAGCTGAGCTACAACAACAGCTATCAACAGGACAGAACCCCTGAGCTACACTATAACGACGCTTTACATCCAGGGACATAAAACGATGTCTGACGATGTGGGTCTCCTGGGTGAGAACCCTGTGTTTGTCTACCCATCCAACCCTCAGCGTACTCACACACTCTTAAAAGACGTCTGTTGTTAGGAGACATATTTTTCTGCCTAAATAAAAAATGCTGCTCCCTGCATTTTTGTTTTCAGAGAGCCCCTACTTTTAATGCAGCCGATTCAAAGAAAAATACAAATAAAACATTGAACCGAAGTTTTGGCTCTTCTGCAACATCTGATGTAACACACTTGTATATTTGTTACTCTAAACCTTAACAATATAAAGATTAAACTAATCGATATACCTGCATGTCAGCCTCTACTTAGCTGACCAGATATCACTTACCACAATGAACATACTCATGCTCCGGTCAGAAAAGGACAACATTGAAACCTTTGTTGTTCAACATTGCCACCTAGTGTACAGAAGAATAATAGCACTGTCATCGTCACCTTCAGAATACATTTTAATACCCCTGTTTTGGTGTCTTGGTGGGGTAAAAAGCGTGTGAGTTGTGATGTATTAACTGTTTGCATATCCTCCTTCACATTAGTGTGTGTGTGTGTGTGTGTGTGTGTGTGTGTGTGTGTGTGTGTGTGTGTGTGTGTGTGTGTGTGTGTGTGTGTGTGTGTGTGTGTGTGTGTGTGTGTGTGGTGTGTGTGTGTGTGTGTGTGTGTGTGTGTGTGTGTGTGTGTGCGCGTGCGTGCGTGCGTGCGTGCGTGCGTGCGTGCGTGATAATACTAGTTTGGTCTAAATAATGAGAATGTCTTTCTTCACACAGACCACAATTATTTGGGACGCACATACGGGAGAGGCCAAACAACAATTTCCTTTCCACTCAGGTGAGCGACAAAAAGCTTTCTGTTTTAGACTGACTTAACTTTTTGCTAAACTCTAGTGACACCCACGTTCTTTGCACACGTTGTGACTGATATGTGTTTCTGCCACACTCAACCCAACTTGTCTGTACACATGTTGCACTCAGCTCCGTGTTTGACATGGTTGCTATGTTGCAGTGCAAAAGTGACCATTAAATAAATGTGCTGAAAGCTTTTCTTTTTGTTTAAAAACAATATCTGCCCTTAGAGTAGGGTAATAGTGAATCATCAGATTCAAATATGGCATAAAGAAATCTATTGTGTGGTGTAGTTCCTCCACCTCAAAATTAGATAGCATTTTAACACTTCCTGTACCCTCGTTTCCAAGGCAACGCTTTTTGGTTAGCTTCCCAAAATAAGGTATGTGGTTAACACAAGCTCACAAGATGTTCCCGCTTTGTTCGACGACAAAAAAAAGTTAATAAATACCCCACTCGTGGATGTCTGGAGTTTCTAGGCGTCTTAAAAATAACGGTTGCGAACAAGTGACTGAATAAGACTACTAAACGAATCACGTCAGCTTTAACTGCGTTAAGCTTAGCGTGTTGATTTGAAGTCATGTTACCGTCATGTGGTTTGTTTTCATAGCCACATGTTAGGTATTTACTTCTTGTGATTGCATTTATGCTTTAAAATTCACAAAGTGGTGTCAACATGTGGAGATACTCCTGCTGAACAAAACGTGAAGGTGTCATAAATGAGTCGGAGCTTATTTTCTGTAACATTCCAAAAACCAATCGAAGGAGCGCTTGCGATGCTAACGTCACAAACATATGTAATCACTGCACCACTGTGTTGTCATAGCACCGTGTTCATCTGGTCTTCTCTCCTGGTGCTCTGTGCCTCTAAGCTCTCCTTCCTCCCCACAGCACCGGCTCTGGACGTGGACTGGCAGAGCAACAACACGTTCGCCTCCTGCAGCACAGACATGTGCATCCATGTGTGTAAGCTGGGTCAGGACAGACCGGTCAAGACCTTCCAGGGACACACGGTGAGACAGGACACGTTGATTTCTCACAGGGGGAACACACACCCTCCGCTGGCCAAACACACTCTGTTCTACACGCATTGTTGCATACAGTAGCTAACAGTGGTGAGCCATGACTGTTATGCCTAGGCCCTCTGACATTTTTTTTTAATGTTTTCAAATATTATATTTTAGAATAACTGACGACTCGCCACTGATAGCTAATAGGAATACTGGCACTTACTAACTTTATCTTCTGATTTAAAATAATGAATGCCCCTTTAGGGTATTATGTGCTTATCCAACGTCGGTGTATGACCTACAGTACTGTTTACTGTATCAAAATCCACATTTTAGCCACCTTAAAGCCTACCTAAAAAAGAAATTAGAATCAGTTTAAGTGCAAGCTATATTTAGAATATTTAACTATTTTACCTTGACATAAGAGAGTCCTTTCTGATGGGAAACTGAAGGCGCTATCAATAATTGCCAAAGCCACCAGACTTTGTTGAACATTTTTTTTATTTTAATTCGGAAGTTACTTTTGTATTGCTGCCTCAATTAGATAGTTAGTTTGTGTTGTTGTGTGATTACAAACCAAGCAAACTAATACACAATAACACAAACAAACCAACCAATCCAGTCGGCAATAAACCAGCCGCTCCCGTGCTCTGCAATTTCAGATTCATATTTTTCTCAGTGGAGTCTGGTGGCTTAAAAAAAAAAAAAGCATAGATAAGGGGTTCAGTTAAGGATTTTTTAGGTAAGCCTTTCTTTTATCTGGGTAAAATACGTTATGCTACTGACCCCGTCCCTCAGCAGTTAAACACAGTACTGTAGGTAATACACTGACATTTAATTACACCACCTTCACCTTCAAACTATCCCTTTTAATAGCATTCATTCACAACTCTAACAACATACAACTGTCTACTATGGGACGCTACAACCCAGTCTCACGGCATTTCGTGTTATAGTCACGAAATTAATCTATTGATTCGTGTTCACCAACACGATTTCCCCATTTATTTCGTGTCACACAGAACGATTTTTTATAAAAAAACCTTTTTAATTTAGTTTTTTTATAAACAAACAACCAGAACGACGGCACAATAGCAGTTGGCAAACAAGTAGGATGACAACAGTGCGATTTGAGACCGACAGGATACAAAACAAAATAAATAAAACAAAACAAAGAAGGACTGCGACAGGACAAATAAAACAACAACAAAAACTAAAGGCTTTGAGTCTAAGCCCATTATTAATAACGTAATAAAAATTAAAAAAAGAAATCAAACAATGTGTATAAATGGAACAAAAAGACATATCAAATAAAAACATAGCACTTGTTGGTCAGTCAGCCGCCCACTAATCACAGTTTAACACAGCAGGTCCACCACCCTATTGTACAGAGACATCCGGCATGTCCAGCTCCCGTATATACCTTGTGGAATTTCCCCAGGGAGCCCCTCACTATGCACCTTATTTTCTCGAGTTTGGCTGAATTTAGGACTTCTTTTAACCACAAGGTGTGTGAAGGGGCTATTGGAGACTTCCACATGAGCAATCCCACACGGAAAGAAAGTATATGAACATATATATTTTTAATATATGTTACATATATTTTCACATATATGTGACATATGAAATTGGACCCCTACATGTATGTCTCTGAACATATATGTACATATATATCCATATATGCACATATATGCACACACATATATGTACATATATGGGTGCAGTGTATATGCACATATAGGTTTCACATATATGCACATATAAGTTTAGCCTGTGTGTGTGTGTGTGTGTGTGTGTGTGTGTGTGTGTGTGTGTGTGTGTGTGTGTGTGTGTGTGTGTGTGTGTGTGTGTGTGTGTGTGTGGTGTGGGTGTGTGTGTGGGTGTGGGTGTGTGTGTGTGGGTGTGGGTGTGTGGGATCGTTGGAGCTATGTGCAACTCAAGGCATATGCTCGAACCGGAACTGCAATCATGTTGCACTATCCGAGCTGAGTGTGCTGACTTCTCCTACAATGCCCCACTGTCTGGCTACCTGCATAAAGTCAAGTGCTCGGCGCAGTTGTGGCGAAATGTCGCTCCTCTGTTTTCATTTAAACAGCTCCTTGTATCCGTTAGCGCAGCTAGCTAGCACCAGATGCTAACAACAACAATGCACGTAAGGTCTCTCTCTCACTCGCTCGGGCCACACATGCACACACCCTCCCGGTCCTCCCGATGGACAGTCGGTGCCTGCCGGTGAGCGTGGAAGTGTGGTCTGTCAAATATTGAATAATTTACTAATCTTAAACTGATCAGCTGACGTCGAGCGGATATAAACATCCGGTTCCGGTCCTGGTTGAAATAACTAAACTAAAAATGTTGCTTCATACAATAAAACATACCGTAATCAAACAATATTGTCTTTATACATTGAATTGTCTTGGGCAATCCGCAAACCTCAATCTGCAGTGAATGGAAATAAGTACAATGATTAATTCATGTAGTTATATAGAACTTTGGAATAATATGCACATTACCACATTACCTTACAAAGACCTATATATACAGTATGTAGGCATTCTGTATGACATATATGCAAAAAGACAGATATATGAGCTATATATGAGGCATTATGTAGGAGATATATGCAAATATATGAACCTGACTTTGGCATATATGTGGAAATATATGAGCTATATATGACACATATATCTCCTATTAATCCACATATATGAACATATATGAACCTGAATATGACATATATGCAACATATATTCTGCATATATTTGCCATATATTGGCATATATGTTCATATACTTTCTTTCCGTGTGGGAGGGACCCCCAGAACCAAAGATTTTAGTTAATAGCGGGCATGAAGTGATGCGATATGTGCTATTTTTGAATAGCTAAAGTATAAAATATGGCTGAAAATGACAAAGATGCTTTCCTGGTTTTAATGGGTTAAAATGACAGTGCAAAAAAGAAAATGGAAACTAGGTTTCATCTCCCCCAAAGTGTTATCCATACCAAATAGGACATTTTCTCCATGATTTTTATTTTTCGTTTTTGTACATGCAGCCATGTTTATTTCAGTTAACTAATCTGTTTGTCTTTTTATTTTAGTTTTATTTTGTTAGTTTCAGTTGGCTATAATGACCTTGGAGCAATGTGTTTATACTGTTCATTTAAGGGTCTTATAAATTACATAGGATTGAAAACATTTCATTTGGTACAGTACATTTAATACTACCTTTTAGTGAATGTGATTAATGTTAGTGGCTCAAACTAAAAATGTTGCTTCATACAATAAAACATACCGTAATCAAACAATATTGTCTTTATACATTGAATTGTCTTGGGCAATCCGCAAACCTCAATCTGTATTGAATGGAAATAAGTACAATGATTAATTCATGTAGTTATATAGAACTTTGGAATAATATGCACATTACCACATTACCTTGCAAAGACCTATATATACAGTATGTAGGCATTCTGTATGACATATATGCAAAAAGACAGATATATGAGGCATTATGTAGGAGATATATGCAAATATATGAACCTGACTTTGGCATATATGTGGAAATATATGAGCTATATATGACACGTATATCTCCTATTAATCCACATATATGAACCTGAATATGACATATATGCAACATATATTCTGCATATATTTGCCATATATTGGCATATATGTTCATATACTTTCTTTCCGTGTGGGATATCAGGCGTCTGGCTAGTAAGGTAACAAAGGCTATGTAGGCTGTCTGCAGAGAAGAGAGTGGCCATGTGGGTGGGGTTACACCAAACAGTGCGGTCATGGCATTAGGAGCGATCGGTTTTCCAGTGATTTCTGACGGTGATCTAAAGATGTCAGTCCAATAAGAGTGTAAGACCGGACAAGACCAGAACATGTGTGCGTGACTCGCCGGTGCTTGGCTACATCTGTCACAAGTTGGGTCCGCCTCCTTATATATTTTAGAGAGCCTGAGCTTAGTAAAGTGTGTGCGATGCACTACTTTGCACTGAATCAGTACATGTCTGGCACAAATAGAAGATTTATGTACATTAGCGAGTGCTTTTTCCCAAAGTTCTTCAGAAATCTCCTCCCCAAGATCTGTTTTCCAAAGAGATGTAATGGAGTTCAGGGTAACCAAACGAAGAGAATAAATCTGAGCGTGAATACACGTCATCATTCCCTTCAGAGTAGGTAATGGCCTAAGGAGTCTGTCTAGTGGCGAATCAGTTGGGTGATTAGGAAACTGAGGAAATCTATTATTAACAAAACTGCGAATCTGTAGATACCTGAAGAAATGTTGGCTAGGTAGTGCACATTGATCAGATAGCTGTTGGAAAGAGGCAAATGTGTTGTGAATATAAAGGTCTTTGAATATTTTAATGCCTTGGTTAGACCAAATGGTAAATGCGCCATCTACTAAGGATGGAGGAAAAACATGGTTTGCAGTTAAAGGGGCTAATGTAGAGTATGTTTGGAGACCAAAGAAACGTCTGAACTGATTCCAAATGTTCAAGGATGCTTTGACGATTACATTTTTAGTGTAAGCAGAGGAGGGGGTCTTAATGGGAGAGTGAGCCAATGCTGAAAGAGATACTGGACTACAGGAAGCAGTCTCCATTTCAAGCCAAACAGGCAGAGAGTACTGTGAGTCAGACTGTAGCCAGAGGCGCATTCACACCGCAGTACTTTTCCCACAAAGGTTCATCAGAACTAAGTACAGATCGCGTTCACACCAGAATAAGTCCCTGGGGGAGGATTAGGCAAATGAAGCTGCTGACGTCACTTCTTCTCCTTCTGCTTTGGGTTTACTGGCAGGCCGCAAACCACTTCACGGCGTATACTGCCGCCCAAAGTCCCCGGCCGGAAGTCCCCAATAATAGAACCTCAAGTCAAGTCCACCCAGCGCCTTTGGTCTCTGTAAAAATTGATTGCGTATCCTTGGGGTTTTCTTGTTCCAAATAAAGTTCGAAATAATAGTGTCATTTTTACAAAAAAATGTTTGAGGGAGGAAAATGGGCACACATTGAAATAAATATAGACATTTGGTGAGTATATTCATCTTGATAGAATTAATTCGGGCAACCAGAGACAGATTCAACACTGACCAGCGATCAAAGTCTTCCTGTACGCGGGACAAAAGGGGGGCAAAATTAGCTTTATAAAGATCTTTAAATGTATCGGTCACCTGGATCCCGAGGTAAGTGAAGCTGTGTAGTGCAGTTTTAAAGAGAGTCCGAGTTCGAAATATTATTTACATTGCTTTTAAAATCATTCTGTGTGACACGAAAAAAATGGGAAAATCGTGTTGGTGAACACGAATCAATAGATTACATTTATTTCGTGACTATTACACGAAATGCCGTGAGACTGGGTTGGACGCTAAGACAACATCTATTTTGAAATGAATTTGTATAAATGTATTAATTAAACTGGGTATATTATTTATTATGTTGCTGTATGTCAGTCAAATATGCTGTGTTTTTTTTTCAATTTCTAATCTTCTGGATGCAGAACGAGGTGAACGCCATCAAGTGGGATCCCACTGGCAGCTTGCTGGCCTCCTGCTCAGACGACATGACGCTTAAGGTCAGTCCTCATCACCTGCAGACTTATTTGGTGTTATTTTATGGCTTAGATGACAACTTAAATGAGCCATAATCAGACAAATTACTCATTATATGTAGTGATAAATCCATGCTGACAGCTTGTTTCTTCTTCTCTGGTATAGATCTGGAGTATGAAGCAGGACACATGTGTCCATGACCTCCAGGCCCACAGTAAAGAGATCTACACCATCAAGTGGAGCCCCACTGGGCCCGGGACCAACAACCCTAGTGCCAACCTCATGCTGGCCAGGTGAGAGCGCCAAGCAGCCATCATATGCACAGAGTCTAATGTTCCTAAACAGGCAGTTTTCGAAAAATAAGATATTTTATAATAATTCTGAGGAGGTATCAGGATATCAAGACAAACTCAATACATTGTGTTGCAGAGGTGGACTCGAGTCACATGACTTGAGTCGCATGACTTTGACTTGGTATTCATGACTTGAGACAGATGACTCAAAAGGACTTTACTTTTTTAAATTAAATATTTAAAATTAAATAAAAAAAGAAAAATATACTGTATCTCGTTCGCACAAGAAAGTTACCGGAGTGCCAAGTAGGAAGTGGAGCACACAGGAGACAACCGTTTCATTGCAGACTGTAATATTAATGTTGGGAAATGGTAGTGCATACATTATTTTAGATATATTTCGAACTCGGACTCTCATTCACTTCATGAAATCACTACAGCACCAGGAGGCAGCGGGACGTGTAACTCTGCCTCTGAGAAGTGCAGCACCAGCGCGCAAAGAGCTGTGCCTTTTACGCAACGCCTTCACTGTGTTTACTTTCATTAGAACAGCTGAAGAGCGACCGCATGCTGCTTCGTTTTAACCACACACACACACACACACACACACCAGGGTTTCCGCTAGGATTTTTTCTCACCGGTCAGATGTCCGGACAGAATTTATTTTACCGGATAAATTCAAAACTTACCGGTCATGTTTCAATAACAGTCTATCTTACAAACGCAACTATAATGTACACCTAGATTGACGAAAGAATGACAACGACCTCAAATCAATTTGACTATTTAATGAACAACAGCAACGATTAAACAAAACGAACAGGAACGATTGAGCAAAACCTCATTAGCCGCTAAAATGTAGGCTATTAAAAAAAACACCTGTAACATCTGGAGCCCGTTTTTAAAAAAGGCATCACATTTACCCTAGGCTACCCTTTTTACTTTCTCCTTGCTTTCATTGCGGCAAAGTCCTCTGCTGCCGAGCTGAAATGAAACGTGTCCAAGGTGTCTTTGCAGCTTGCATAAGCCGCGTCACTCGCTCCTCCTCCAGACGACTCCGCAGTGATGTCTTGACACGGTTCAGCAAGGAGAAGCCCCTCTCTGCAGGCACGCTTGACACGGGCAGAACACAAGCAATTTTAGCCTGTGTAGCCCAGTCAGGGTACAGCTCGCTGAACTCGCAAATGAGCACTTTGCAAGCTGTGGCAAAAGTTAAACCCCCATAGCCGTGGAGCGCTGTCATCACTGCCACTGCATCCCGCCGGGCACGCTTGACATCGATGAGAGGTGCGAGAGCTGATTCAGTGACTTCATGGCCAAAATGTGCAATGACCATTTCAGTGGCGTCTCTGGCATATTCCTGAAACGCTGAAAGGATGTATTATTATTATTAGTAGTAGTACTATAGGCGCCATTTCCTAGTTTATATTAAACAGGAAATGCCACAGCGGTAAATAGTTTTAAAAGTCTCAAAAGTGTACAAAACAGTGGAACAAACTGGATGGATTTAAATTATTTCGTTAAGGAAGAAATACATCTTAATTAAGGAGCACTATTGGAGCGAATTTTATGGATATTGGGACGGAATTATTTAATTTGGATGCCCGCTGTATACTATAATAGTAGGCTAGCTACTAGCAAGAGATAAAGAGAGTGTCAGGTGCTGCGCAGAAGTTATATATTGTAGAATATGTGCCGATAGGATAAAATGAATATGACCAAGAGAAATGTTGAGATAATTGCTTACCAGACTGTGCATGGGGGTATCGGGAGGGGTTCAGAAGGATGTCGAGGGAGCTGATGAGATCCAGAGTGTCATCGGGGAATCGGTCTTGTAACGCATTGATGAGATGCTGAATGTACTTTGATCGTACGTTTGTGTGAGCCTGAATGGACCTTTCATTCAGATGTGTCACTTCCACATTTCTATACTTTCCATCTTGGAGATCATTTGGAATGCGTGCACAATTGGCCTGATGCTGCCAAGATTGGCGTCCTCCTTTTGAAAAACCAAACTCAAATTGGTCATCACTGGAAGTACATCCGACAGTGAGTGGGTGAGAGCAATGAAAGAATACTGCTGAATCTGATTTTGAATACCTTGGGCTTGGGTATTTCCGTTCACTTTTTCACTGTTCAACTCCATTACCAGAGCAGGCCAGTTGCTTTTAACGCTTTGCACTGCGTTATGCAAGGACAGCCAACGGACGGCGCATGGCCGTTTCAAACTAACCATGTCTTCATCGCTTAGGGTCGCTGTCAGCTGACGGAGGCGATTCGTCCTACTTGCGGAGTGCTTGTAGAATGAATGGATTGTATTCACAGTGCGTCTGTATGCGCTCACCTGACTCACAGCATTTGCAGCATCTACAGCTGCAAGTGCAGCTCGGTGAGCGACACAGTGCACCTGGATCAAGAAGGGATTTACTCTCTTCAAGAGAGCACCAACGCACCTCCACCACTTTCTCATATATGCACTGCGCAGTTCCGGAATGCAAGTTGTAATTGCCCAGAAAAAAGTTATCAATCTTGCCCTTGTTTTCAATCTTGGCATATACGATTAATTTATTTTCCACTGTAATACTGACAGTCTCATCACCTTTTTCGTCAAGCTGCCTCATAATAACACCCTCCAGTGCCCTCTCCATGTCACACAAGGATTCGCTGTGCTTGTAAATGCCGTCATCGGTTCCAAAATCAGGAGCCCCTACTGCCCTCAGTAAATCAGTCATTCCTCTGAACTGGTTACCTGGAATATCATGTTTGCTCATGTGAAACACCACTTTTTATCGCGCTGTCGATATGACTTTTCATAGCCATTTGTTGTTGTCCTGCGTTAACTGCGAACGTATGGTCTTGGCACTGGCTGTGCTCTGTGAGGGCTGATGCTCTCATGTTGGTTGATCCTCTGGTAAAGCCATTTTTCCTCCCTGACTTAGCACAAAGGGAGCAACAATTTTTTTCCACTCCATCGACACTTTCGCATTGAAGCCATTTGAATTCCTCCGAGTCTGGGGGTCCGGGGGATGTGAGGACAGCGCGAGGACACAGACAGGGAGGCTGCTTCACTTCATAAAGGAAATAGCGGTCAATATTAACAACACAGGAGCTAAAACGCTTAATAACCTTCATTACCCTGTTAAACGGGCAGCGGATCTGCTGTGGAGAGAGAGAGAGAGAGAGAGAGAGAGAGAGAGAGAGAGAGAGAGAGAGAGAGAGAGAGAGAGAGAGAGAGAGAGAGAGAGAGAGAGAGAGAGAGAGAGAGAGAGAGAGAGAGAGAGAGAGAGAGAGAGAGAGAGAGAGAGAGAGAGAGAGATTATTTGTTCCTACTCGGAACCGAGTTTTGCTTCCCAACCCTGCCACTGTGCTACACTTCCCGCCCGCTCCGCCCCACCCCCGTCTAACATACAGAAAACGGCGAGATGCATTTCCTTAGGAATCTACAAGCAGAACCGAAACTAACACTTCTAAACGAACAATGGCGGACACGTACAATTTGCGAATGAGTTCTGCCTTTTGTAAACTGAATGTATCAATAATTTGTCAATAAATCAGGCCGAAAAACTTCACTTGTCCGCCGGACAAGTCAATTGAAAGATCTACTTGTCCGATATTGTAAATAACACGTCCCGGGCGGTGGGACGTGTACTTTTTCGCACACTGAATACCTTGGAAAATGCCCTTTAATACTTTGTAAGACCTCGCGGACACCCTGTCATTATAGTTATAAAAAAATAAGAGAATAAATGAACAGGTATAAAATACTAATATGACAGTAAAAAAAGTTGTTATTAATAAACGAGAATAAAGTTAAAAAGGGGAGTGATTTGTAAAATATCCATAAAGAAAAAGAAAATCTGCTTACAGTTCTGTTTCATATGGGTGTTGAGAGATGTATCCATAGATCTCCTAATGTTGCTCTCAAAGTGCACCAGATTGATGCTTTTAACTTCAACATTTAAAAAAGAATCTTCCTGAGGGAGCATGCCCTCCGGACCCCCCTAGAGGAGGTTAAGTCCCCCCCACTTAAATCATGTTGGTGGTCATGCCACAACCGTGCACATGCGTGCACGGTTGTGGCATGACCATTAACACCAACGGTTGTGGCATGACCACCAACACTTTTATAATTCAGTAATCACACTGCAGTTACTAACATCGCCCGACACGCGTTACTTCGTTATAACGTTATAATCAGTAATCACACTGCAGTTACTAACACAGAATTACTAGATTCTCCCTTTGACAGCGGCGGGATTTCCGCCGCAGGCTTATATTTGCGCAACTTGCAGTGCATAAACATGGCTGAGTCAACAGCGATAACTTTCGACATTTAAAACTTGCCCATTATTTTGAGTTTGTCCGAAGAAAGGACAGGAATGTGAAGGTGACACCCTTTAATTTACTGCAACGACATGTCGGGAAACCCCCTCAAGGCATATCACGCCGTAAAATGCAATATTCAAGTTGCAGGAAACACAGTATTTGTTAGAGTCTATGAATATGGTGAAATATCATTCTGTATGAGGTAATGTGGTGCTGCAGAGACATCCCAGCATACTCATCATATTTCACAGACTTAAAAAAGGATGTTTGGTACAGATCCCCCTAAGAAATCTTACCATCATAATTCAATGCATTTTCACTAATGGTGAGAATTATGATGCAAAAATTATCAATCCCTCTAATACCATATAGCAATTATGAATAATTTCCAAATCGTGCAGCCCACCTGCTGCTAATATAATATTCAGGTTTGACTTGCCTTACAGCCAAACAACCAATACGCCTCAGTCTTATTGGTTGTTTGGATGCTGAGTCACCACACTGCCAGTTTTGATGCTCCAGCTGCACCTGTAAAGGTTGCCACTGTGGTGGGCTCGGTCAACCGGATCGGAGAGGGTCTTCCACTCAAGCAGCCCTAAAATCGATAGTTACGGCTGTAACTACGGTTCTATGAGTCCCGGATGACCGCCAGAGGCAGTGCTTTTAGCACTGGATATGTCCATCGCACGCATGCGCAGTTCAAGTACCTAATAACAACAAAGTCACCTGTGACCCACGTGACTACGGCTACATAGGCCGGCGTCACTAGTGGATCGGTTCCCAGAATCTTCTCGCGAGCACACAAGAATTCTGAGTGACCGGAAACGCTGGCGGTCATCCGGGACTGATAGAACCGTAGTTACAGCCGTAACTATCGTTCTATTTCGTCCCTACTAACCGCCAGAGGCGGTGCTTTTAGCACTGGATGACAATACCAACCATGTCATGAAGAATCCGAATACTTGCTTACCTAGCTGAAAGCAGCGGAGGTCGGCAACAGGACCACGCCCAAAGGATGGGGAGTGGCGACATTGACCCGGTAGAACCTGGAGAATGTGCCAGACGATGCCCACGATGCCGCAGCGCAGATGGTCTCCAGGGACACCCCTTTCAGAGCAGCCCAAGACGTTGAGATGCTCCTTGTAGAGTGACATCTCACCCCTGATGGTGGGGGGCGGCCACTGGCATGTGAGATTGTATCCACAACCCAGTGGGACAGCCGCTGCTTGAAGAGAGCACAGCCCCTTCTCGTGCCGCCATGGCAAATGAAGAGCTGCTCTGACTGTCGTATATGGGCCGTAGCACCAATATACGCCTCTAGGGCACGCACAGGGCACAGCAACTCAGGCGTGCACAGCAACGTTAAAGCGCGTTAAAGATCTGTTGAAACGTAACTGGGAGGAAAAGGTAACAGACAAAAAGGCAGAAGGGCAGGGTATTTTGCAGTATGTCCTCCAGATCAGGGACCGGTTGGATCAGTACCGAGAGGAGGCCAGGCTCAATCTAATGGATGCCCAGAAGACTCAGAAACGATGGTACGACCAGCAAGCACGCAACCGTGAGTTCAAACCAGGTCAAAAGGTTTTGTTACTCTTGCCTTCTTCCTCTAGCAAGCTACTGGCCAAATGGCAGGGACTGTTTGAAGTGTTAAAGAAGATGGGGCCTACGACTTATGAGATCTTGCACCCGGAGAGAAAAAAAAAACAGACTTATCATGTCAATCTCCTTAAAGCATGGGAGGAAAGAAGCAGCCCTCCTCCCATCACCTCACTACTGGCCCGCAGGGTGGTTGAAGAGGATGACTCCGAAGGGGTAGTGGGTGCCTGGAATCAGCAGCCAGCGAAGGTCGATCTCTCCCACCTGGATGGTAAGAAGCCAGTTGACTTGCAAGTTATTTTCGATACCCTTCCCCACTTGTTCACACAGAAACCAGGCCGGACAGGTGTGTTGCAGCATGTAATCCGAGTAAAACCGGGGCAGAACACAGTTCGGCAGGCATGCTACAGAGTACCGGAACGTTTAGTGGAGGCGTTGAAGGAAGAAATCCGCTTGATGCTCGAGCTGGGAGTAATTGAACCATCAACCAGTGAGTGTAGTAGCCCTATTGGGGCTGGGGCGGTGGTGGCGAAGTCGATGGGGACTTGGCTTGGGAACTGGAAGGTCACCAGTTCAAGTCCCCGAAAGACCAAGTGCTACCGAGGTGTCCCTGAGCAAGGCGCCGTTCAAAATGGCAGCACACTGCTCCTAACACTAGGATGGGTCAAATGCAGAGAAATAATTTCCCCATGAGGGATTAATAAAAGTTCATCTTAATTAATTTTCATCTTATTGTTATTGTACCCAAGAAGGATGGCTCTCCGCATTTGCATTGACTTTAGGAAGCTGAATGCCATCTCCTTCTTTGATGCCTACCCGATGCCCCGGATTGAGGACCTGCTGGAGAGGATTGGTCGAGCCAACTACATCACTACCTTGGACCTCTGCAAGGGATATTGGCAGGTCCCCTTGGAAAGCCAGTCCCGGCACCTCACCGCATTCAGAAGCCCACTAGGCCTCTTCCAGTTTACTGTGATGCCGTTTGGTCTACATGGTGCCCCAGCAACCTTCCAGAGGTTAATGGACAAAGTTCTTCTGGGGTGTGAGGACTGCAGTGCTGCCTACCTGGATGACGTGGTCATTTACAGCAGGACCTGGGAGGAACATCTCGATCACCTTCGTCGGGTCCTAGGTGCAATCCATGCCGCAGGACTCACACTCAATCTACAGAAATGTGAGTGGGCTAAGCAGGAGACTCGTTACCTTGGGTATCAGCTGGGGAACGGTGAAGTCAGGCCACAGGTGGACAAAGTTGAGGCCGTCCTGAACAGTCCGAGACCTCGTACCAAGAAACAAGTATGGTCCTTTCTTGGCCTGGTTGGATGGTATCAACGTTTCATTCCTCAGTTTGCCACTCTAGCAGTTCCATTGACCAACCTCACGTGCAAGGCTGCTCGGAATCCTGTGGAATGGAATGAAGAGTGTGAAAGGGCTTTCCAGGAGTTGAAGAAAAAACTGTGCTCGTCTCCGGTACTGCAGAGTCTTGACTTTCAAAAGACGCTTCCTGGTTCAGGTGGATGCCTCTGGAGTGGGCATCGGTGCAGTGCTGGCTCAGGGAGAACCAGGAGAGGAACGTCCAGTGTTGTATCTCAGCAGGAAACTTCTGCCCCGTGAAACCCGGTACTCCACCATCGAGAAGGAGTGTCTGGCAATCAAGTGGGCATTGGACAGCCTAAGGTACTACCTACTCGGGAGGGAATTCGACCTACAGACGGACCATAGAGCCTTGACGTGGATTCAGACCATGAAGGACCGGAACGCCAGGGTGACTAGATGGTATCTTCGACTACAACCGTTCAAATTCTGTGTGTGGCACAAAGCAGGCAAGGAAAACGTCACCGCAGACTACCTGTCAAGGCTGCCAAACATCGTTGATGTAGGAGAGGAGGGTGGTAATGTGAAGAAGAAGCCTTCATCACAGTTGGCATAGGGGCATGGTAAAAGGCACACTGAGGCTAACACACATTTGATAAAATAAAACCCAAGTCATTGTTTGTTCAAAACTAATTTATTTGAAGTCTTTTTGCAAGTAACCTGCTTACCCTCTCCTTCAAGGTTGTGAAGGCCAAACAGAGCCACAGAAAGAAGCAGCCTTAAGTAGAGGCTCAATCAGTGGGAACACCTGTGCTCAATTGGAGCATACCATGTAGTGCATGGGCGCGGGTGGCACTTTTCTTGCAAGTATAACAATGTTATTGTTTGGGGCTTCCATGGTCAAAGAGATAATATGTTGACCTATTTTGATTTGGTGTGTTTGGGTAATTTGTCTTGCATTGTGAATGTGTTTGTAGATTAGAATGACATTGGTTAGGGGTATAAATAGTGGATTGTCCTATGGGGAGGGGCTTAACATGTATACAACCCTGGCCACAAGTGTTTTGAGGGGAGTCTGGCTGTGGCGGTAGAGCAGAGAGGTACCAGTTATATGTCCTCGACCTGTAATGTATATATGAGGTTTTTGTTTTCTTCCTGTAAAATCCTGGTTACTTTGTGTTTTTTCAGCACGTTGGCTGTCAATAAAAGCACCTAAGGATACATTTTTCGTGACTCTAGCCATCTTATTTAATGCCTAGTTTTTTCATTGAACCTTTTTGTAACACAGTGTAAAGCATGTTTAGGAATGAATAACACTCTCTTTACTTACGAAATGTGTGGTTTTGTTAGATTTATGTGTTATTAATTTAAAACATGTTGTTCCATAATTATATACATAAAAATGCAATTTCTTCGGAAATGACATGTCGTTGAACAAAATAAGTTATCGGGAAAGGCCTAGATATGGTCTCAGATTAGAAGAACATTTATAAATACAATTTATTACCAAAAAAATGCATGCATAAATAAAGCAATTAATGAAGTAGTTTCCCTTTTAAATGAGATCCAGCATTTCTATTGTGCATAATGTTCCTCACGTGTAGGGTTGGGTACCGAGAACCGGTTCCAACATTTCGATTCCAACGGCATCATTTAGAAATGTGAATTTCGGTTCCGCTTTTCGATGCCTGAGGAAATGTTTCTCGCCGCTCTCCGTAGCCTACTGTGTGACTGCGGCGGGGCGGGAAATGTAGCGTTGTACCTACACTTCCTACAGCGTAACCTGAGACCAGGGCCGGCCCGTTGCAATGGCGTTATAGATGTTCGCCTAGGGCGCCAGATCTGTGGAGGCGCTGCGCTGGCAGCTCTGGGAGGAAACAAATTTGTTTTGACCGTTGGTGCTCATCCTAATTTTCGGCCTTGATGTAACAACATTCATAATTAAGTAAATGTAACACCCTTTTCATCCCGGTTACAATTTTCATTTCCCCTGTACGATGGGCGCTGTAAGTGATGAAAATGGGGGATGTTGGCTTATCTGGCAACCGCAGCTCACAGCCAACGTGCGAGTGAGCTAGGGAGAAAGGTAGGGGGCTGTTGTTATTAGAATCTGGTGCTAGCTGCTCTTACGGAAGAAGAAGATGTTTCTACAATGATGTGGAGGAGAGTCCTCTCCAGTCAGACTGAGCGGCTGATAACTTCAGCTCAGTGAGGTAAAGGACTCTCAGTGTTTAGATAGTTCACTTTAGTCTAAGTTATCTCAGTGGGTCTCAAACGGTTTGATCACAGTTTATGTAAACACATATTTCCAAGGCACTCCTTTATAATTATTGGGATAAAACAGGTTTTAAATCATTCCAATGTAAACTATAGGACAGTAAACCAGACATATCGTTTTAAACTGGAGAGATACAAAAAATATGCATAAATAAAATAGTAAAATAAGATATGAATGAACAACAAAAATAAAATACGTTACATGTATTTGTTATTGGCTATGGTAGGTTACTGGTTATGCTCACATACTTATTTAATTATTAAAATGTAAACCGATCTTTTTCATATGGGTGTTTGGAGTTGTACCCCCTAGATCTGGTCTCTAGTAATTCTGCTCAAAGTGCACCAGATTGAAGCATTTTACTTCAAAATGTTCAAACCTTTCTTCCCGGTATGCCTGAGAAGGCAGATGCTTGTTTTTCTCAAAAATAACTGTTCTTTAAAAGTTGGACTGTTGCAGCTTCAGTGGTTCTCAGGTTACAGTTACATAGCAGTGAATATAAACAGACTGATTCATGTGAATATTACTGTAAACTAACCTGTGTAAAAGTTTCTCGAATAAATGTAATTTTTTTGGTGGAAGAAGCATGTATCATTTTTTTTACCCTGCCCCTCAAAGAACCGGAATCGAGAACCGTTAAGAACCGGAATCGAAAAGTAGAATCGGAATCGTGGAAATTCAAACGATACCCAACCCTACTCACGTGTCACACATTGCAGATATTCCTGCGACACCACTCTTTGACACCCCTCCCTCCTCTGCTTGTTCCCTCTCTGCAGCGCATCGTTTGACTCCACGGTGCGGCTGTGGGACGTGGAGCGGGGGGTGTGTATCCACACTCTGACCCGCCACCAGGAGCCCGTCTACAGCGTGGCCTTCAGCCCAGACGGCCGGCACCTCGCCAGCGGCTCCTTCGACAAGTGTGTGCACATCTGGAACACTCAGGTCAGGGATAATGCTTTAACATTTTTGCACATACACATTACTATAAAAGCATTAGGAGAAGGTTTGCTGATGTGTGTGTGTGTGTGTGTGTGTGTGTGTGTGTGTGTGTGTGTGTGTGTGTGTGTGTGTGTGTGTGTGTGTGTGTGTGTGTGTGTGTGTGTGTGTGTGTGTGTGTGTGTGTGTGTGTGTGTGTGTGTGTGTGTGTGTGTGTGTGTGTGTGTGTGTGTGTGTGTGTGTGTGTGCGCGCGCAGACGGGGGCTTTAGTGCACAGCTACCGAGGGACAGGAGGGATCTTCGAGGTGTGCTGGAACGCCACAGGCGACAAAGTAGGAGCCAGCGCGTCGGATGGATCGGTGAGTTGTTTCTGAGTCTCACACACACTTTAACCTCTATTCACACTACACTAACCAGACACCTGACCCAGGTGCCCCCAACAGTGCGCCGGACGGAGGAAAATATTAGTTGTGGCCAAACGGCGGTACTACACTTCCGTATCAGTCGCTGGGCCCGGAAACACTTTTTCCCATGACTTACATGGGGAAAGAGACATCTGTAAATCGTTGGATAATTTTTTTTAAACTAAATAAACAACCCAGTATGAACACTTATATAGCCCTTATTAAAAACATTCGGTTCTCAAGTTGTGAAAATGTGCTAATAACGTTATTCTGAGAGTTATTTTCCTCTGCATTATGAACGTGCATCTAACCCACGGGACCGCGCTGCCCGGCACGTTCATGTTACGTGTTCAGCACTACATGCGTTTTACCTTTACCCATGGATGCACAATAAGAACGGATTATATGAATGCTTTCGTGACGTTTCGCTCTCTCAAATGTTGGGCCATTTTATCATCATGCGCCAATGAGCAACTCTCATAGGAATGAACGAGGCCCCGCCTCCCACGCTGTATCCAGTTCTTATTATACATCCATGGTTGACCCAGGTAGGCTGACCCCATAAAAGCTCCGGGTGAAACCTGCCTCTGCGGGGTAAAAGGTTTTACTGCTTGTCCCAGGACATGTGGTTTCAAGGACTTTAGCACCAAGGCACTTGAGATTGTAATATAATAAAGACTGCTCTGGCGGCTGTGTTTAAAAAAAAAAAAAAAACCAGGAGACAGCTTCAAACACAGCCTAAAAAACTGGATACAATTTATATTTGTTCGAGTTCAATTCATAAACACTTAATAGAGCCATTGGGATCTGATGTTGTTTTACTGATTGCTAAATCAGACATCTAATGGTTGTTGCTCATAACTAGCAGCCTAACCCTATTAACAGTTGCTCTGGATAAAAACCCTTTTCGTGTTTGAATCATATTCTGAAAATAACTAAGAACATTAATTAATACTTATTTATTCAATTGCAGTCCTATATTTTTAAGCTATCTCTCTATATGCTAATAGTAGAAGTGTTAACAAGCATTGACCCAGGGAGCAGCAGGGCAGAGAGGCTGAGGGGGGTGGGAACGTTCCGGAAGCCTGCCTCTAGGGCTGAGTGTCTGCACTACTGCTGCAGAGCTAAAGAGACATGACAACACATCTGGATTCCTGCAGAGTAACGCTATAAGCACTCTTATTGGCTGACTTTATCGCAGGTATGCCATGTGCAACCATGAAATAAATACAGGTATTGCTCAATAATGATTTGCTTTAAGCCTACCCACAAAAGGTTCATATCAACATCAATGTTTCAACACGTGTTATCTCAATCTCTTGACAAGCCTCCACAGTGCACAGATGATAAACAATTGGATAAAGGATTGAACTAAATGAGGGTTGTGTTTCACATAGGGCTGTCAAACGATTACAATTTTTAATCAGATTAATCACAGCTTAAAAATTAATTAATCATGATTAATCACCATTCGAACTATGTCCAAAATATGCCATTTCTTTATGTATATTGTTGTGGAAATGGAAAGATAAATGAAAGAAGGCGGATATATCCATTTAACATACAGTATCTATGTTTATTATAACATTTGTCTGCATGTCAAAATGAAAGACAGCCCACACACACCTATCAATCATCAAACCGTGGGGTCTTAATTCATTACGTGTTGATTTCTATCAACGGGGAGTACTTCAGGAAAGTCGACAGAGGGGGCGGCGGCGGCTCGCGTACTTCGTGACCACAGAGTGTGAACGTTGTGATCAGCTGTTTTAGCGCAGTTCTCCAGTGAAGGGGGGAGTCTCCCTCCGCAGCCGGTTGGCGTAGTTTTGGCACAAGTCCGTTGTACAGAACGACGTTAACAGCAGCCCTGTCTGTGCACACGGAGACCGACTCTGTCGTCCGGTGATCTAACCGCCTTCTGGAAAAGCTTCACAAGTACGTCGGTACGCAAATGCGCTTTGTGACACAAGTGACGGTACGCATTTCAGATTACGCACATAACCTGCGTACCAGTTAGTTATGTGTTACCTGTACTACAGCAAAAGTATTCTCCGTCGGGACTTCCTGCAACAACACGTCGTTATCTTGATTCTGATTGGCCAGAAGACGTTATCAAAGATGTTCTATTGAGAAGACGATCACTACGTGACAAAAGTTTTCAAAACCGTGGCTACTGAAATCAATCTTACTAACTGCTGTCTGTGCAAGACAGCAGTTACAGACCGACGTTAACAGCAGCCCTGTCTGTGCACACGGAGACCGACTCTGTCGTCCGGTGATCTAACCGCCTTCTGGAAAAGCTTCACAAGTACGTCGGTACTGCGAGTTGGCAGACTTTATTTTGCTTACTTTAACATCATTGTTCATGGTGGGGCTAAGCCATTTCTTGGTATGGGTGTAGCCTACCCCAGCCATACCCTGGCGCTGCCACTGGTGGCACGTATGGGGCGGGCCATTCTGCACATGCGTTAAATGCGTTAAATATTTTAACTAGTGCTGTCAAAATTATCGCGTTAACGGCGGTAATTAATTTTTTGAATTAATTGCGTTAAAATATTTAACGCATTTACCGCATGTGCAGAATGGCCCGCCCCATACGTGCCACCAGTGGCAGCGCCAGGGTATGGCATTGGCTGGGGTAGGCGACACCCATACCAAGAAATGGCTTAGCCCCACCATGGAAAATTATGTAAGCAAAATAAAGTCTGCCAACTCATGGAGTAAATTGCACAGACAGCAGTTAGTAAGATTGATTTCAGTAGCCACGGTTTTGAAAACTTTTGTCACGTAGTGATCGTCTTCTCAATAGAACATCTTTGATAACGGCGTGGTGTTGTTGCAGGAAGTCCCGACGCAGAATACTCTTGCTGTAGTACAGGGCAGAGCCGATATAATAGTAATAATATGGCTCTGGTACAGGGGTGCACATAACTGGTACGCAGGTTATGTGCGTAATCTGAAATGCGTACCGTCACTTGTGTCACAAAGCGCATTTGCGTACCGACGTACTTGTGAAGCTTTTCCAGAAGGCGGTTAGATCACCGGACGACAGAGTCGGTCTCCGTGTGCACAGACAGGGCTGCTGTTAACGTCGGTCTGTACAACGGACTTGTGCCAAAACTAGCCAACCGGCTGCGGAGGGAGACTCCCCCCCTTCACTGGAGAACTGCGCTAAAACAGCTGATCACAACGTTCACACTGTGGTCACGAAGTACATTTTGACACACAGAACAATGTTATAATAAACATAGATACTGTATGTTAAATGGATATATGCGCCTTCTTTCATTTATCTTTCCATTCCCACAACAATATACATAAATAAATGGCATATTTTGGACATAGCTCGAATGGTGATTAATCATGATTAATTAATTTTTAAGCTGTGATTAATCTGATTAATAATCGTAATCGTTTGACAGCCCTAATTTTAACGCAATTAATACAAAAAATGTATTACCGCCGTTAACGCGATAATTTTGACAGCATTAGTTTCACAACAGCAAAACATTCACAAACTCTCACAAAACGTGTGCAGTATAATCTAAGTCTCATATTTCCAGTTGTTTTACTACTTTCAAAAGAATAGCCTTTTCTTGCTATCTTCAACACTTACACAGATGAGCAGTGCAGCAACACAACTACCAGGCTCTTTATGGCTATGTACTAAAAAGTGTAGTTTGAATGAAAATGCATGCGTTTGTGAAGTGGTGGGCATAGGACTGGATAAATTAGTTGCTTTAGTTAAAACGCAGAGCCCTTTTACCTCAATTCACTTTTCTCTGATTTTGAAACTGTGGAGGCATGTGAGAAAAAAATCCAAGGTAACGTGGGTTAGGAATATGACAAACTATTTAGGGTTATTCCTGTAAATTGTTGATGAGCAGTTTTGGGAAGTGACGAATTACGTTAATTATGTAACCGGATTACGCAATCAAATACAGAAAATAACATCAGATTACTGGTACATTAAATGGGGATTACTGGAAGGATTACAAATGATGTATTAAGAAGCACACGTGCACACATTACAACACTTCATGATTCTCACAAAATGAAGTGAAACTAGTCTTGGATAAACCATAGCAAATGTTCTAGTTCAGTGGTTCTCAACCATATCGCAGAACAAAGTAAAAATAAAAAAATGGCAAACTATTATTAATATGTCGGGTAGTAATAGATTTATTTATTTTCTTCTCAGAGTGCACCAGAATGCGTAGTTTATATGTTAGTATTTCTAAAAAAATCTCCTGGGGGACAATCCCTCCCAGACCCCCCTTCTGAGGTTGGGTTTTCAGCATGTCATGTTTTTCACGTGTGGTGAATTTGCAGGATTGGCTCCAAGTCTGCCTTTTTATTGAATACAAGTCAAGTGTGCCTTTTTTTGTTATACAGTTCAACTTTGATTCTAGAAACTTAATGACCATCATCAGATTAAACTTTGTTTAAAAGCATACTTTAGTTCTGTGAAGGGATATAAGGATATATGCACTGTACTTCACTTTAATTACAATTGTATGCTGATTTGTTGTTGAATAGATTTGAGCGGTTCAAAATTGTGGGTCGCGATTTATTGACGAAGGAAAAAAGTGGGTCCCGAGACCTGACCAGTTGAGAACCACTGTTCTAGCTCATCGTGTCTTTTCTTCTTTAATAATGTTATATTATTCTGTTGTATTAGATTATACACAGTAAAAGCCATCTCATTGATATGTATTTTCTCTTGTAGTTACGGAAATGAATCAGGTTAGATTACTTTATATTCCGATTCTTCGATTTGGTTACTTTTTCCAGTTATATAGTAATAATGGAATTCCTTATTAAAGTAACCCTCCCAACCTGCTTATGAGTAATGAAACATACACCCTGCCAGCGCCTGTGAGACGCCTGATGTGGAATTTACTGAAACAGGAAGTAGCCTTTTGTTCTGACTGTCTTACTTCCTGTTTTTCCCAGGTTTGCGTGTTAGACCTGAGGAAATGACACTCGTCAGGGGGAGCCATGGACCGACTACGAATGTGTACATAGCCAAAATGACTGAGTGTCCCTGCCTGTCCGCCACACTGCTGTAGTCCCATCTCACACCATGGCCCGCCATCACATCACAGCCAAAAGGAGCCCCCCCCCCCGACATATGTACACACGAGGACCACACCTTGGACACCTGTGCCGCTCTCAGACGTCCAGCAAACAAACATTTGTCTGTTTTGACGGACACATCACTCACACGCCCAAACACTAGGACTCCTCTCGCTTTCATCTTTTTATCCTTTGTACCTGAACGATTTTTGGTTCCCTGTCGGCGTGTGCATATTGCATATGTCAGCAGATGTGTCATTGTTTTGAATTTTACTGCTACCTGCGGGTTAAATACTACATGTGGGGTGGGAGAGAAGAGGGGTGGGGGTTTGAAAGGTATTCATCTTTTTACAGCCGGTGTTTATTAATAAGGTGTTCATTTGGAGATCCACTCATCCATTTATTGGCAACAAATGCAGATGTTTAGCTTAGAAAAGGAAAATGGTTTTTAATTCTGTGGACTATTTTTTATCCAATCCAGTTTTTTTTTTTTAACAAAGTATAAAGCAGTTAATCAAAGGCTGAACCGTCCTTTGTTTTTACAACCTCAGAAATGGTTTTCAGGTGTTCACAACTCATCAGGTTAATATATAGAGCTCTAAAGAATTCAAAACCTTTTAGGCTGAAAGATAATCTTTGTAACAACATGTCACCAAACACCCATGTGCGTCCAGCGTCACGAGCTAACGGATAGACGGCGGCTGAGCTGTGTCAGTAGTGAGGTAACGTGGCACAGGAAGAGTTTGCTTTCTGCCGTCGGTTCGGCTTCTGGGATCTGTGGAAATCAGAACTATATCTGCTCGATGTGACGCCAACAACTAATAGATGCTTATTTCCTCAATTGTTGGCTTCTTGCTGACATTGCTAAATGATAATCAGACTAGGCCATTGTAATGTTTCCTTTGCTTGTTGGCATCACTTTAACACATCGAGCAGTGGTTTCGCTTAAAAAGTCCTGACTTTCTTTTCCAGCAAGTACACACTACAGTCCCTGCCTTGGTTTGCCGTTGATAACAATCAACACACACACACAATCTACGCTGTGTTCCGGCCTATGCATGGACAGACAGCGCTTACTGTTTGTAGAGTTGATGTCTTGAGGCAAGTCTGTGCTTGTTGTTAAAAAGCAGACTCGCAGCATATGATCTGCATATAACATATATATATATATAAATATATATCTGTGCTATCACATGGGACTCTTCTTGTATGCCACTACGCTAAGGGTAGTTTTGAAGATGCTTCAAATACAGTGTGATATCACTGCATCAGCAAGGGTCTTTACCTAAGGAATGGTGTCTTCTTTTTATGAAATACCATTAAACAGTTATAGAAACATTTAAAAAGAGCAGCCATGTGAAGGGTGTTTATTTAAGTCATCGTAGACACATCTAATAAAATGCTCTTAAAGGTGAATTAGAATTGCTGCAGAAAGTGTGCATTGGGTAATTAAGGCGTCCTAGGGGTTCATCATTTAGGCAGACTTTGTGGCATTCCGGTTTTCATCTTGCAGCCATAACTAGCAGCTAACGGCTTGACAAACATGCACGGATCGTCGGACATTTCAGAGGTTTTCTCAGAATGTTAGTCGTTTTTGTTTTTTTTAAAGTACTGAAACTAAAGACTATTTTAAAGTTTGCTTTTACAGTCAGCTGTGATTGGACTGTACGACAAAGACACTATTTCAAATGATGTCTATGACAGTGGAATGGTATTTTATAATGTTTTGTTTTTAGATGATAAGCTTTTTACACTGCATTCAAGTGTGTTTGCTATCTTTTGTTCCTACAAAAAGTACTAACTTTAACTCTATCTTTGCTATGTCGGAGAGCCCTTGAAGGTTTTGTACTCCTCAAAACTTTTGTAATTCTGATTTATTTGTAGCTACGTAAACAAAATGAAAACAAAGAAATAATTCCGGATTAAATTGTCAATGTATTATAACCTGGAACATGGAAATACAAACTTGCAGATTTCTTTTTGTTGTGTTGTCTTTGCCCTCACTTATGTTGTACTCTTTTTCTCTCTCACTCACATGGTTGCAGTCTGCAGCCTCTTGATCTGACTGTTGTAATATCACTCAGATTTCAAGGTCTAGAATAAAATCTATTTTGATAATATCAATGTGTTTGGTTTTCCTTTCCATGTTGCTGCACTAACAACATTTCTTATGAAGGAGTTAATATGATATGGATTGCCATCCAGTTTTCTAGTGACAAAAAAGTTCCCTAGAACAGTTATTCCAACCCTTTTCCTTAACTGACCCCTGAATTGTTGAGTGACATTTTATATTATATGTTATATTGTATTCATTCAACAAGTCAACAGTAAACTCACAGAGTAAGCATAACTACAGGAAATGTGTGTAAAATTAGCAAATTGGATGAATTTTGAGCAGATATATTTCTCTAAAATTGTAAACTTAAATTAAGGTTTTCTTCTAACAATCAGTTCTACTCTTTTGTTTTCTCAATAGTTTGGGTAGAAGCCAAATACCTTCAAAACTAAAGAAATGCATAATTCTCAGCTGTACTTTATATTCAGCGCTAACAAGCAAATGCTAGTAAGCTTGCTTACATGCTGCTAATCCAAGATAGTGAACTTGTTAAACAGTACACCTTCATAACATCAGCATGCTAGTTGCTAGCATTGTCATTACATGCATGTTAGCATTGGTATTTTGAGCATTTAGCATTTTTATCATGAGTGCAAGCATTAGAGGTTTCTCAATACTCTAATTTCCCCTCCTCGACTCCTATCCTCGAGACTTAGTGCCGCCCAGCGCCATATAGATATGGCGCTGGTGCCGCCCACAGGAGATGCGAGGCTGTGAGCGGGCGAGGAAAAGCCGCAACAACCTTCGCCGGCAGAGGTGCCGCACCGCCCTTGGTGACGTGGTGCCCCAGGAAATCAATGTCATACACCCCGAACTGGCACTTTGCAGGATTGATGATTAATCCGTGTTCGTTGAGCCGCGTGAAAAGGGCTCGGAGGTGGGACAGGTGCTCCTGCACTGAAGCGCTGGCGAGTATGTCGTCGAGGTAGACATACACAAACGGCAGGTCCCGCAGCACCGAATCCATCAGGCGCTGGAACGTCTGAGCAGCATTCTTGAGTCCAAAAGGCATCCGCAGGAACTCAAAAAGTCCAAAAGTGTTACGGTTATCTGAGAGAACCCAAACGCAGGACACGGCAGTGTGTTACAAAGGTTATAGATAGAAGGAGATAATCCGGCTGGAGAGTATCCACTGGAGCGTAATCATTTGAAGAGTATCCTCCAGAGTTTTAATCCACTGGAACGTAATCCACTGAAGCGTAATCCTGGAGCACAAGAAGAACAGGTAAGAATATATTCAGGTGTAGCGAAAATAGTCACTATACTTTAAGAAGGCTGAGAAGGCTAAGAGTTTTACCACTGGGGTTTAACAACGATCTGGCGCTGACAGGTTGTGGAGCCTCCGCTGATATACCATCCGTAATGGCTGATGGGAATCAGGTGTGTTGCAGAGGAGAGTGCTCAACTGTTTGCAGCTGGTGGAGATTTGAGCCGGGAGCCAGGAGTGACAGGCACCACGCCCACACAGACAGGGAAAGGGAAAACACACACACACAAGGAAGGTGGCTGGAGAATGCAACCACCACAGTACCCCCCCCCCCCTTAAGGGACGCCTCCAGGCGGTCTACCAGGTCTTCCAGGGTTATCCCGGTGGAAGTCCCGTATCAGAGATGCGCCCACGATGTCTCGCCGGGGAACCCAACACCTCTTTTCTAGACCATAGCCCTCCCAATCCACCAGATATTGGAATCCCCTTCCACGGTGACGAACGTCCAACAATCGCCTGACGGTGTAGGTTGGATGATTATTGATGATGCGGGGGGGTGGGGGAACACTCACTGGAGGAGACAAAGGACTGCTGGCAACAGGTTTCAACAGAGATACATGAACTGTTGAATGAACCTTCATGTGTGAGGGAAGTTTAAGTTTGACTGCAGATGGATTAATAATGGAGTCGATGATGAAGGGGCCGACATACCGTGGTGTAAGTTTCTTTGACTCTGTCTTGAGTGGGAGATCTTTGGAAGAAAGCCAAACACTCTGACCTGGTAAGTAGTTGGGGGCCGGGGTCCTGTGGCGGTCTGCGATGAGGCGGTTGCGGGCCGCGGAGCGGAGCAGGGCTGCTCGGGTGTCCCTCCACACCTTACGACAGCGACGAAGGTGGGCCTGAACGGAGGGAACAGCAACTTCCTCTTCCTGGGCTGGAAACATAGGTGGTTGGAAACCCATGGCACAATGAAAAGGTGAAATACCTGTGGCTGCACTTGGCAGGGAGTTGTGGGCATACTCGATCCATGGCAGATGTGGGACCCATGACGAAGGGTTCTTGAAAGCCACACAACGAAGGGCCGACCCCAGATCCTGGTTGGCCCGTTCTGTTTGCCCGTTCGTCTGAGGATGATAGCCAGATGACAGGCTCACCGATGCTCCCAGAGCCTGACAGAAGGCCTTCCAAACGTGGGAAATGAACTGGGGGCCCCGGTCAGAGACGATGTCGGTGGGGATCCCATGAAGTCGAACTACATGGTTGACCAGAAGATCTGCAGTCTCTCGGGCAGTGGGAAGTTTGGAAAGAGCCATAAAGTGTACCATCTTTGAGAATCTGTCCACAATAGTTAGGATGATGGTATTTCCTTGTGAAAGTGGAAGTCCAGTAACAAAATCCAATGCCACATGCGACCAAGGGCGACTAGGTACTGGCAGTGGGCGAAGCAGGCCAGCGGGAGGCTGGTGGGAGGACTTGGCGCGGGCACACACTGTACAGGCAGCAACAAAGGCCCTGGTGTCTTGAGCCATGGAAGGCCACCAGAAGCGTTGTTTGAGAATGAACAGTGTGCGATGGACACCAGGATGACATGAGAAACGAGAGGTGTGTGCCCACTGCAGGACCTTGGAGCGAACAGGGGTAGGCATAAAAAGACAATTAGCTGGGCAGTTACCTGGGCTAGGCTGCGCTCGCTGGGCCTCCCTGACCAATGACTCAATCTCCAAGGTAACAGCCCCCACCACGCAGGAGGCAGGCAGGATAGTGTCTGGACTGGCAGCTGGTCCATTGGAAGCGAACTGGCGAGAGAGGGCGTCAGGCTTGAGGTTCCGTGACCCTGGACGGTAGGTGAGGGTGAATGAGAAGCGGCCGAAATACAGGGCCCATCGAGCCTGACGGGAGTTAAGGCGCTTGGCAGATTGGATGTACGCCAGGTTCTTGTGGTCCGTCCATACAATAAAAGGGAGTTCAGCTCCCTCCAGCCAGTGCCTCCACTCCTCTAGGGGGCCAGATCGTTCTGTTACGGTTATCTGAGAGAACCCAAACGCAGGACACGGCAGTGTGTTACAAAGGTTTTATTTGGAGGAGATAATCCGGCTGGAGCGTAATCATTTGAAGAGTATCCTCCGGAGTTTTAATCCACTGGAACGTAATCCACTGAAGCGTAATCCTGGAGCACAAGAAGAACAGGTAAGAATATATTCAGGTGTAGCAAAAATAGTCACTATACTTTAAGAAGGCTGAGAAGGCTAAGAGTTTTACCACTGGGATTTAACAACGATCTGGCGCTGACAGGTTGTGGAGCCTCCGCTGATATACCATCCGTAATGGCTGATGGGAATCAGGTGTGTCGCAGAGGAGAGTGCTCAACTGTTTGCAACTGGTGGAGATTTAACCCGGGAGCCAGGAGTGACAGACACCACGCCCACACAGACAGGGAAAGGGAAAACACACACACACAAGGAAGGTGGCTGGAGAATGCAACCACCACAAAAAGGCGTTATCACTGCTGTCTTGTGAATGTCCAGAGGGTGCATGGGCACCTGGTGGTATCCACGCACCAGGTCCACCTTGGAAAACACCCATGTACCGGCCAGATGCGCCGACAAGTCCTGAATGTGCGTCACCGGATAGCGGTCAGGCGTAGTGGCGTCGTTGAGTCGGCGGTAATCCCCGCACGGGCGGAACCCGCCGTTCGGTTTGGGGACGACGTGCAGGGGGGAAGCCCAAGAACTGTCAGAGCGGCGGACAATGCCCAGGCGCTCCATGGTTGCGAACTCCGCCCTCGCTACAGCCAGCTTAGAAGGGTTCAACCGCCGGGCCCTGGCGTAGACAGGAGGCCCCTCGGTAGTGACGTGGTGCTCCACGCCATGCTTAGTGGTAAGCGCAGAGAAGGTGGGCAGCGACAGGTCTGGAAACTCGGCCAACAGTCTGAGAAACGTGTCTGCCCCCGACTGCGAGCCCGACAGCCCGTCATATGCTGCGCTGCCAAGTGTGCACACGAGGGAAGAAAACGTTAAGGCATCAACCAAACGCCTATTCTTAACGTCCACGAAGAGTCCATGAGCACACAAAAAATCCGCTCCGAGGAGGGGAAAAGAAATGTCCGCTGTCACAAAATCCCAGCTGAAACGCTGTCCTCCGATGCACAAACACATAGGCCTCACGCCGTACGTGCGATTAGGACCACCGTTAGCCGTCTTCACTCGACGCTGGAACTACGCTCCGTTGAGCGCCTGTGTCACACAGAAACAGGCTCCCCGAAACGCTGTCGCTGACGAAGAGGAGCCTGCACGTGCCGCCGACGCTCAGGGCCACTACTGAGCGCCGGCCCCTCCGTTTCCCGGGGGTTTGTAGCTGCACGGGGCGATGCATTTCTTCGCCATTGTCCCGAAACGTGCGTGGTAAAAGCACTCTCCGGTGTCTCCACGCCGGCTCGATACAGCCGTGTCCTGCCTCCGCCACGCTTTCTTGACTGCAGATGGGCCGCTGAGCGTCGCGGCTAACGTCTCTGCACCGGGCTGTTGTGTAGCCAGGAAAAAACGATCCACTTCCTCGGCCAAGGTACGGGGCTCTGTGACAGGCGTGTTGGCCAGTGCCGTCTGGACCCGGGGAGGCAAGTGACGCAGGAAAATCTCCGTGAATAAAATCCGGGGATCTTCCCCCCCTAGCAGATTTAGCATTTTCTCCATTAGCTGGGAAGGCTTGCTGTCTCCTAGGCCTTGAATGTCAAGTATCTGGCGGGCCCTCTCCTTAGCAGATAAGCTAAATGTCTTAAGGAGAAGGGCCTTAATCGCCTCATATTTGCCATGGTGTTTGAAATGTGCCTCCACATGTGCGAACCATGCCTCCACGGCGTGCTCCCAGAATTCCGGCAGCTTTATGAAAACATCGCGCTCAGCCATGTTCGTTAATTTTCCGGAAACTTTCTCGGGAAAAGTCGACAAATGAAAAGAGAGTCGGAGGCGGTGTATTAAGAATGGAGTTCCAATCTTTATTATCCATTAATATCAGAGAGGTTAACACATGCACTGCTCTGCCTGATGAGCTAGCAGGAATGGCAGCTAAAGCTACAGGTCTTCCCCACTAAAGGGTCCGTGTGGCAACACAATAAGCAAGGTGAATTATGGTCCCACATGGTGTCACCACAGCGCTGAAATTCATTTCCGGGTCACTACCGGAGGACCGAGGAGTCGAGGAGGGGAAATTTAAGTATTGAGAAGCCTATAGCAGGGGTGCCCAACCAGTCGATCGCGATCAATAGAACAACAATATTCTGTTTTATCGTTAATGTCCTATAACTTAATCTTCCTGTGCCAGAATAATGCACTTGAACGCATCAAAGCTTTGTGATTGGCCCGCGTGACCCCCATGTGTCGGGGCGTGGTGGGCAGTGGGCACTATTTCGCTGACGTTGTCCGTGTCAACAGGAGTGCCAGTCCGCACACACACAAGACCGCAATTATGGCAGAAGCAAAAAAGCCCAACATATATAATTTTCACTCCAAGTGGGAGGATGATTATTTTTGTATCTATTCCAATTTAAAGTCCATCTGTCTCATCTGCAATGCGAGCGTGGCTTTATCGAAGAAGGGCAATTTAGGAACGGCGACTTTTTTTTCACAACAACGACAAATACTGGCAATGTAATTAATTGACACACCAAGTTTTTTTCATTCTCACTGCTCTACAATCTCTTTGCTTCTTTATTTGTATTCCGGATTGACCCCTCTCATTCTGTTCTTTTCCTCTGATCTTTAATAATAGATAGTACATTATTAGATGCCTGCACTTTGTTAGTCACGTTAACAGACTAACATTGATTTCCTCAATTTATAAATTGACAGGCTCTGTAATTATACCATAACCTTTTCTCCACTATCCCTTAACTTGTCTTCCTATACAGATTGACTTACTTACTATCTACTCTAGTCATGTCAGGATTAAAGACAAATTAATCTGGTTGATTTTTATTTTCAGGATTGAATGTTCAAACCAAGACCTAAAACCTGGCATTCCATAAGAAAGTGACTAATATATAAACCAAATGTAATATTGGATCAAATACTACACCAAATGGACAGACACAGATTAAAAATCCGTCACTAGATGTCGCTCATTGTACCAATACGGTTTATATAATAACATATTATTATTATTATTATTATAGTAAAATGGCTCGCTTTGGCAAAAACCTGATCCATACCGGCAGCCCTAAATAATAACAGGTAGGCATCATGTGTGGTGCTATCTGTAGATGTCTGTCTTATTTTTTGTCGATTTCATCTTGTTTTCACAGAGCTGTGGAAATGAATTTCCCCCTGGGGACAATAAATCTAATCTAAACTAATTTAATATTCAATCCCGTACTAAGCGATTGAGAACATACATTCGTAATTTACCTCGTTTAAAGCACTTTTGTTGTAATACTATGGATTTAGTTGACACTACTAGCCGACTTTCTTTTGTCCAATATGAAGAAGAAGAAGAAGAAGAAGAAGAAGAAGAAGAAGAAGAAGAAGAAGAAGAAGCTTCTTATTATACATCCATGGGTAGAAGAAGAAGAAGAGGTAGAAGAAGAAGAAGAAGAAGTAGAGGTACAGTAGAGGTAGAAGAAGAAGAATAGAGGTAGAAGAAGAAGAAGTATTAGAAAGATAAATACACTAACGCTACAAACAGGCAACACTGTTACTCTGTTTTTACTGACATGTAACATGTTTTTTAACGCACATTCTGAAAACTGAGGGGGAAAATAAAACAACTTAGGGGGCAATGCCCCCTTTTGCCCCCTCGTGGCGCCGGGTCTGAGTCTTTCAAAGACGGCAAAGTTGTGAAAGAAGCATTCCTGGAGGCTGCCAACGCACTCTTTGGGGACAGTAAAAATAACAGTATAGCATTTCAACAGGTTTTTGATATAATAAAAACTCAAGTTAGATACCGTTATTAATCAGCTGTAAGTTTTAGTTTGTTTGAACTTATTCATTATAATTATTGTACAAAATGGTATAAGATAAAGATAAAGGTTATAGTCTATTATCAATTCAGGTTAAGAAACTAGTGTTGCTTGCATCCTATTTTAAAGGCATTTATTTTTATACTCTACTAAATGCAACAAAAAAAGGGTTTGATTCTATTAATTTTGTCTTTTTTATTGCACTTTGGCAGCAGATTCCTGTGTAGCTTCAGATCTGAGTTGTCTTATTAATAAGCCTAATTTATACTTTTGTAGCAACACTATTAAGTTTTATACAAGAAGAAGTGTGTATTTACCTGGTAGTAGGCTGTCAGTAATGGCTACGCCTTGGACTGGTAGATCTTGGCAGACTGGCAACTTTAACTTTAAGTAACTCTCGGTTCAAAAAAGGTTGGGCACCCCTGCTCTATAGACTCAATAGCTTCTGTTAGGTCAATTATTAGGTCTGAGTAATTGCCGGAAGTAAATTACCAGGCCTCCCGACTCCAACATGCTCTAGGACAGGGGTTCCCAACCTTGGGGGCGCAGCGCTATTGCAGGGGGGGCACGTGAAGCTTGGGAAGAAGTTGGAAACAAACATTGTTTGCTCGTAAAATCAATAAAATTGACACATTTTTAACACAACCGGCAGTTAAAAGGAACTCAGAGCTCACCAGGATTTTCTCTCACCAAGCGGAAGGAGGAACCTATTGCGGTGAGCACGTTGTAACTTCCGGTTGTTGTTGTTGTTGTTATCTCCGGGTATCCCGTGTGCCTGTTCTGTTGCTGATAGCTTATTAACTTAAACTTAATCGATCGTTTTAAAACTCTTGATCACGGCAACTACCTGACGTTGTAATCACACGTTACTACAGCTTAAGCACTCACAACTCTCCTTCTCTTAGCGACTGTAACTGTAACTCCACAGTTGCCTACACTCTTTTCGGGTTTGCTAACGGTAGCTACTTTAGCTTGATAGCTAACCATGGCTCTTTCCCCACCCTCTGGTTACTTCCCGGCCTCCCTTACTGGTAAGGATACATGTGTTAAATGTAGTATAGTTGTTAGGTTGGAGGCGGGAATCATAGCCATAGAAGCCCGGCTCCGCATCTTAGAAAGTAACTCAGCTAAAGTAAAGCCCATGTTAGCATGTGCGGACCGGCAAAAGGTAGCTCCTCTTAGCCGTCCCCCGGCAACTCCCGAGCAGCAGGGAGGCTGGGTGACTGTTCAGAAGAGGCATAACGCGAAACCCGCAGGTCCCCACCAACCCGTTCACGTATCTAACAGATATTCCCCACTCAGCGAGACACCCGCTGAGAAGCCAACTCTGGTTATTGGTAGCTCTATTATGAGACACGTGAATTTAGAGACCGAAGCCTCCACAGTCACATGCATTCCGGGGGCCAGAGCGGGCGACGTTGAGGCGCATCTTAAACTGCTGGCTAAAAATAAACATAAATACGGTAGGATTGTTATTCACGTCGGTGGTAATGATGTTCTTTTACGCCAATCAGAATGCACCAAACTTAATGTGGAGTCGGTGTGTAGTTATGCTAAAACAATGTCGGACACCGTAATCTTCTCTGGTCCCCTCCCCAATCTGATCAATGATGACATGTATAGCCGCATGTCATCATTTCAGCGCTGGTTGTCTTGGTGGTGCCCAGCAAACAATGTGGGCTTCATAAATAATTGGACAGCCTTCTGGGGAAAACCTGGTCTGATTAAGAGAGACGGCATTCACCCTACTTTGAAAGGTGCAGATCTCATTTCGGCAAACATTTCAGGGCTTTGTGGACTTAATCCATGACAAACTGGAATTGAGACCAGGAGGCAGAGTCGCAGTCTTACACGCTTCTCTGCGCTCTCTCCTAGGCAGTCACCCATAGGAATCCCGAACCCAATAAAATACCCAATATTAGCGGTGTGTGTGTCTGCCCAGGGACAATTTAAGGTAAAACCTAATAGAGGTGTCATACATAATAACCTAATAAAAGTAAATGTAACAACTACTACAGTGCAACAAAACAGGAAGATTAAATGTGGTCTCTTAAACATAAGATCTCTAGCATCTAAAGCAATATTGGTAAATGATTTAATATCAGATTATAATATTGATATATGCTGTCTCACTGAAACTTGGTTGAGACATGAAGAATATGTCAGCATAAATGAGGCCACTCCACCCAGCCATGTCAACACTCATATTGCTCGAGGCACGGGCCGAGGAGGTGGAGTTGCAGCAATCTTTGACTCAAGTTTACTTATCAATACTAAACCAAAATTAAATTATACCTCTTTTGAAAGCCTCGTTTTTAGTCTTACGCATCCGACCTGGAAAACTTTGCAGCCAATCTTATTTGTTACAGTGTATCGTGCACCAGGTCCTTATTCAGAATTCTTATCAGAATTCTCTGAGTTTTTATCAACTTTGGTTCTTAAAACAGACAAAGTAATTATCGTAGGTGACTTTAATATTCATGTTGACGATGATAAAAATAGCCTTACTGTTGCATTTAACTCTATATTAGATTCTGTTGGTTTCTGTCAGAGTGTAAATAAACCAACCCACTGCTATAATCACACTCTCGACCTTGTTCTGACTTATGGTATTGAAATTGAGCAACTATTAGTCGAACCACATAATCCTGCTTTATCCGACCATTTCTTAGTAACTTTTGAAGTACTGTTACTAGACTACAAAGCATTAGTCAAAAGCTCTTGCAGCAGAAACCTATCTGTTAGTGCTATAGCCACATTTAAGGAAGAGATTCCACCAATACTTAACTCGATAGCATGTCTGCATGTAGGGGAGGAAACTTATACAAAATGTACACCACCCCAAATTGATCATGTTGTTGATAGTGCTATAGATGCGCTGCGAATAAAATTAGACTCTGTTGCTCCTTTGAAAAAGAAGAAAATAAAACAACATAGATTAGCTCCATGGCATAATGCCGAAACCCGCAAAATAAAGCAAAAGTCTAGACAACTTGAAAGGATATGGCGTTCCACTAAACTTGAAGAATCTCGTTTAATTTGGCATATTACTCTCAATGAATATAAGAAAGCACTGCGTAAAGCGAGAGCAGCCTACTACTCTTCATTAATAGATGAGAATAAGAATAATGCAAGATTTCTTTTCAGCACTGTAGCCAGGCTGACAGAGAGCCACAGCTCCATTGAGCCTTCTATTCCCATAGCACTCAGTAGTAATGATTTTATGTGCTTTTTTAACGATAAAATTGTTACTCTTAGAAACAAAATTAATGACCTCTTGCCTTTGACCAGTATAGTGTTATCAACAGCTCCCGGAATCGTAAGTTCTAATATTACACTAGATAGTAAACTAGAATGCTTTTCAGCCATTAACCTTGAACAATTACATTCAATGATTCTCTCTTCTAAACCATCAACGTGCATGTTAGACCCAATTCCAACTAAGCTGTTGAAGGAAGTTTTTCCATTAATTAGCACTTCTTTATTAAATATTATGAATATGTCTTTATTATCAGGCTATGTTCCACAATCATTCAAAGTAGCAGTGATAAAACCGCTTCTTAAAAAGCACAACCTCGATCCAGAGGTTTTAGCCAACTATAGACCTATTTCTAATCTTCCGTTCCTCTCAAAAATTCTTGAGAAAGCGGTCGCAAAACAGTTGTGTGATTACTTAAAAAACAATGATTTATTTGAAGATTTTCAGTCTGGCTTTAGAACACATCATAGCACAGAGACAGCTCTGGTTAAAGTCACAAATGATATTCTAATAGCCTCAGACAAGGGACTTGTCTCTATTCTTGTTTTGCTCGATCTCAGTGCTGCATTTGATACTATCGACCATGACATCCTATTGCAAAGACTAGAGCACTTAGTTGGCATACAGGGAACTGCTTTAGGCTGGTTTAGGTCCTATCTATCTGAACGCTCTCAGTTTGTACGTGTTAACGATGAATCTTCCACGCAAACCAAAGTTAGCCATGGAGTGCCACAGGGCTCAGTGCTCGGACCTATTTTGTTCACATTATATATGCTTCCGTGAGGCAATATTATAAGGAATCATTCTGTAAACTTTCATTGTTATGCGGATGATACTCAACTATATTTATCAATCAAGCCTGATGAAATTAATCATCTAAATAAAATTCAAGACTGCCTTAAGGACTTAAAAACCTGGATGACCTTAAACTTTTTGATGTTAAACACGACCAAAACTGAAGTTATTGTACTTGGCCCGAAGAATCTACGAAACAAATTATCTAAAGATATACTAACTATGGATGGCATTAATTTGGCCTCCAGTGAGACTGTAAGGAATCTTGGTGTTATATTTGATCAGGATTTATCCTTTAACGCCCACATAAAATCAATTTCAAGGACCGCCTACTTCCATCTACGTAACATTGCAAAAATCAGGCATATCTTGCCTCAAAACGATGCAGAGAAACTAGTCCATGCATTTGTTACTTCTAGGCTGGATTATTGTAACTCTTTATTATCAGGGAGTACCAAGAAGTCAGTCAAATCGCTTCAGCTGATTCAAAATGCTGCAGCTCGTGTACTAACCAGAGTTAGGAAAAGGGACCACATTACTCCTGTTCTGGCAGCCTTACACTGGCTCCCTATAGAACACAGGATAGAATTTAAAATTCTTCTTCTCGCCTACAAAGCCCTTAATGGGCAGGCGCCATCTTACCTTAAAGGAGACCTATCATGCTATATTTAAATGATATAGTGTATGACCATACCTATATAAGGTATATTTATACATTTTATTTTTCAAAATACCAAACGGATCATTTTTTAGACATGCCTCGTTTTGCTCATTTTCGCTTTATTCCAAGCCCGTCTTTGAAAATCCTGAGCAGCAGCTGACCACGCCCCCCTGCAGAAGAGCAGGCATGAGCCGGCGAGAGTCACGTTACCATGCTTGCTGTGATTACGAGTGTCGAATAAACATGTCATCTCAGAGCAATGCATGTGTTCAAGCATACTATCAATTTGATCCAGAAACTGAGCCTGAAGCAGCGGAGGTTTTGGTGGAGGTGCAAAAATCTTGGTTGCAGCAGGACGTTTCTGAATGGTTAGCTGACAAGCTGTTGTCCCTATTTATTTTACTCTGTCACGATGCTTGCTCCTTATTCCGTTCATATTTTGGCTAATTAGCAAGAATGCAATGTGTACAGTTTGTAACGCAAAAACAGCGATATATATATATATATATTTATAAAGGGAGACATTCATATTTTCAGCATATATACAATGGCCTCATTGCGTTTAATAGTTTACAGTCCTTTTCTTCCAACATCCTGCAACAACCGTTGGAAAGTTGAATAACTTAGGATGATAAAAAGTATAACTCCAACACCTCAGTTGTCAGCAATGTGTGTAGTTTAATGTGTTTTTAAAGCTCAGTTATTGACTTATTTGTGCAAATTGCGCCACGACGTCATTGTACTATTATATACTACACAGCAATGGCATAACACACCCATGTGTACGACAAAAAGGTCCACACACACAACCTTATGCTTTTGAAATCAGAATATTCTTTACCCATCCAAACATGAATAATCACGACACATTTTGATATCAACTTGGAACTTTATTGTCAAAATCAACGGTTAAAAAAACCCATTAAAAAAAACTAAATGTAGCCTACTTGTATTTTTACAGAAGCTTTGTGAGCTGGTGCTGGGGCTTCCTTGGATGCAGGATCAGAGTGGTGATTCCGGCCTGCGTTGTCCTCAGGATACGCAGGGAGTTTCCTGATCCGTGAAATGTCGATGTTGGGTTCAGACAGTAACCAAATTGAACCGTGTCGCATACCCGGCGATGACCTCCTCCCTGTCAGGTCGCTCATAATGGTGCAGGGTCCACAAAGACTTGGTCGAAGATGAGGTCCATCAAGTTGGCCACGTAGGGCTGTGCAATGGTAAAAAAAGCACAACAAAAAATGTGGTTTAGATTAGTATATGCATGTAAAAAACTGAAACTTCTTAGCAAAGCTCTCTATTTAGCAAAGCTCTTTGCTTAGCCTTTTCCAATCTGAGTTAGTTTTGAACCGTAACGTGCATGCTGTGTTTCTGACTCAATGCAGGTGATGTGTTGGAGAGGGGCTGAGCTCAGTAGACTGACTGTAATGAGTGCTAGCCACTAATTAGCCTGTTGCTAGAGGTAAGGCCTTGTCAACAACAACAGACCGACGGGGCTTTAGCTCAGTTTTACTCGTGGTGTGTCCCCCCCCTCGCATACATAGACAGTGTTGTATCCTAACACACCCCCATTTATATTCATGTGTGCAAACAAGTAAACACACAAAAGCTTTTACATATAACGCTGCAAAACACGGCATGTCTCATTAGCGTAGCGTAGCTTAGCTTACAGATCGATGATATCTGATCGTTCTTACAGACTACAATCACAAAAGCGTTTACATATAACGCTGGAAAAAACGGCACTTGCCTACAGAAGATTACGTTTGTTATTATAACTTACTCAATATGATTGTAGAGGATACAAAATACTAATAAATAGGAGAATAAATACTTGTGTTATCGCCTAGGGCGTGGCTTTACAGCCTTCACACAGATCGCCATTACGGCAGTATGTCTGAACATGTTAGCAAATGCCTGATAATTCAAATGACAAAGCAAAGACTGCGGAGCGTACAAAATAAAATGCTACAAAAATATATAAACACCTAACCGATTACTATTTGGGTTTGAGGCGACATTGATGCGGCGAAGCTACATGCTACAAGCTAGAGATAGCTTTATCAGGAAAAACACCGCTAAATAAAAACTTACAGCTTCAAAATTGGATGTGTCCTCACTGGCCTGGTCCCGGATGGTTGGTATTGATCCCGGGTTTAGCATTAGTTTGGAGGGATATCCGTGTTGGACTTGAGACAAGTTCATAAACATGTCTGTGGTAAAATGTTTGGAACACACAAACAGAAATCTTCCGTGGTCTTCTGGCACATGTCCCTTGTAAATGAAGTCTAGCCACAGATTCATTTCTTTTTCCACTGATGGCATTGCATGCAGTCCCCTGTCCCGAGTCTTGCAGCCAACAACAGCACAACGTTTAACTGGCTTAGACATCCTGGCAAGAGCAAGCAAAAACACAGATGTGACTGGGGTGTTGATTATTTAGCCTGCCGATAGCCTATATGCGAATGAGAGGTTTGGCAATGCACGTGGCCGTGGCTCATTCCCCTGATAGGTGGAGAGTTGACCAATAAGCGGAGCACTTCTTTGTGACGTAGAAAAGTATTGGAATGTGGATCCGTTTTTTTCAGATCCGTTGCAGCCCCTTTTTTAGAGATTTGGCGAAGGAGGAAAATAGAGAGGGTTGTGTTTTCTGACACTTGGTGAGTTCCCTGGAACACCGAGGACACATATTCATGTATAAAAGACGTACAAAGGTGCATTTTGCATGATAGGTCCCCTTTAAAGAACTCATTATACCCTACTGTCCTACTAGGGCATTGCGTTCCAAGAATGCAGGGTTGTTGGTTGTTCCTAGAATCTCTAAAAGTACAATGGGAGCCAGAGCCTTTTCTTATCAAGCTCCACATTTGTGGAATCAGCTTCCAGTTTGTGTTCGGGCGGCAGACACCCTATCCGTTTTTAAGAGTGCGCTTAAGACCTTCCTTTTTGATAAAGCTTATAGTTAGGGCTGATTAGATTCAGCCCCTAGTTTTGCTGATATAGGCTTAGTTTGTCGGGGGACATCTTACTTCTTCCTTCTCTCTGTCTATACCTGTGTACTCTCATGTTCCGATTAACCCAGCTTCCCCAAATGTCTTTCTTTTTGGTGTCTATATACGCTGGGATCCGGAGTCATGGATGGTCCTGTGTCCTGGATCGCGAGCGCTGGATCTTGAGTCGTGGCTGTGGTCCTGGATGGATATCCTCGTGGATTCATCTTCCTATTATACACACATGCATTTCCAAACATTTGGACTACCTATGTTGCAAATGTATTATCTTTTCAATTTACACACGGCATCTATTGCACGTCTGTCCGTCCTGGGAGAGGGATCCCTCCTCTGTTGCTCTCACTGAGGTTTCTCCCATTTTTCCCTTTAAACTGGGTTTTCTTGTGTTTCCTTGTACGATGTGAGGGTCTAAGGACAGAGGGTGTCGTATTGTCATACTGATATTCTGTACACACTGTGAAGACCACTGAGACAAATGTAACATTTGTGATATTGGGCTATATAAATAAACATTGATTGATTGATTGAAAAGAAAAGTGGAAAAGCCCACGACAAGCCTTTCAGCTATAATGCGCAAATCAACAAAGTATGATGAGGCACACATCTCCCTTGACATCTAACGTGTTCGGTGCGGAGATCTCTCTTTCTCTATCGTCTGTGTGGGGGGCGGGGCCTCACAGACTCGCTGCACTGCTGCAGCAGCGTGCACACAGAGATCCGCCAGTGGCAAACATAGCGTTCAAAAGTGACAATCTAATCTACAGAGCTCGATGTTGTCAATGCTCGTTTGTCATAAGTATTTTCGCGGAAACACCTGCAATCTGTCCATCAGCTGGCCAAAAGGCATCATATTCATACGGAGAAATGCACCGTTTTCAACTTCCTTAACTCTGAGTTCTGTTACCCCAATTACGTGTAAGGCCTACTTAAAGGGGACCTATCATCAAAATGCACTTTTCTACGTCTTTTATACATGAATATGTGTCCCCGGTGTGTCAGGGAACTCACCAAGTGTCAGAAAACACAACCATCTCTCTTTTCCTCCATACCCCAATCTCTAAAAACGGGGCTGCAACGGATCTGATACAGACTGATACAGATTTGAAAATTCTCTGACGTCAGGAACCGCCTATATGGCCAATTCTCCACCTATCAGGGGAATTGGGGTTGGGCTACGGCCGGCCATTGCCGCCCGAAAGCGCTGGAGACGCTGTAGTACATATGCCAGGCCTGTAAGTGGCGCTGTAGTCTGCCACAAAAGCAGCGAAGAAGACTTCCCTTGCATGGTTGCCATGGTTGCCCTTCTGTTTATTCTCCGCTGTGGCTCTTCTTCTCCCTCCCCGAGGCAAGCGTTTGCTCCTGCTGCTGTAATTCAATGCAATCCCTCCCCGTCGAGGCAAGCACTGTAATTCCCTCCGTTAGTCCACCAGCAGATGACAAACACCCACCTCTCCGCCTCTTCCAAGGGACGAGGGGACCGTGCGGCAGATTTTCAGTTAGATTTTTTTCCGCCGGTCAACATGTCCTTTCAAGTTTAAATCTTCCGGACAAAATTAGAAAAGTGCCGGTCAGAGGTCTTCTTTGTTATTCATTGAACTTTAAAACAAATGAATAATGACTATATAATCATATAAGAATAAAACACGGAGGACGGAGATCTCTTTTCCTCCCCCTCTTTTGACAGCCCAGCAGCTGATCTCAAAGCACGCTCCCCTCTCCTGCAGGGGGGCGTGGTCAGCTGCAGCTCATTTGCATTAAAGCTACGTCACAGAATCAGCCCCTGCAAAAACAGGGCTGGAAAGAGCAAATAGAGCAAAATGAGGCATGGCTAAAATGCAGGATCTGTTTGGTATTTTGAAAAAAACAAACATTTATATACTTTTATATAGGTATGGCCCTACAATATATTGTTCAAATATAGCATGATAGGTCCACTTTAAGTAAAAGTAGTATACTGCAGGGTAGCTTGTGAATTTACTCACAACTAAAGTCTGATTTAAGAGTTGATTATATTTCACATCATTCATCCACATCTGTAAAGTAACTAAAGGTATTAAATACATGTAGTGGAGTAAAAGTACACCATTTACCTCTGGACTGTAGAGGAGCAGAATTACAAAGAAGCAAAAGTAGAAATACTTAAGTACCTCAATATCAGTACAGTACTTGAGTAAATCTACTTACTACCACCACGACAGGTGTGTTATGTGTGCTAGCAGCCCATAATCCACACTATACATAAAATGAATCAATGTGAATTCTGTTTCTAATTTGTTTAGTTTTTCCCCTAAAAAATAACAATAATAACCTATACAAATACTGTTAAAGAACCGGATCGATAAGCAGTACTTGTAATTGTTTCACCTTGGTTAGTTATTGGCTAATGGTTACACAAGCCAACACATCATAAAGTGGCCAAAATTCGATCAGCTCATTTTCAGACAGGTTTTTATATAAATGGATCAGGACAAAAAGAGAGAGAATCTTTTTTCCTGAAACTTTCAGAGTCTCTTTACACAGAGGGGACACATGTTTATGTATAAAATACATGAAAAAGTGGATTTTGCATAATAGGTGACCTTTAAGACTTCACCTTTGTTCTCTTATCTTTTTTGTAGCCTATATTTAGTGTCATTGCTGAATCATACACACTTTCTCCAGCAATACATCTGTGTTTAGGTGTTCTTAACCAACCATGTGTCCGCTTCAACATACAGGTGGTTCATTAATTGCTGTTGTACTATTGGAGGACGAGAACTGCAGGTCTTTTGTTTATTTTCAGGGTAGTGTTCATCAAACTTGCATAATGCAATTTGATATTTGAAAGAATCAACCTTCACATATGGGTGGGTAGTGTTTGAACATTATCTAAACTATTTACTCAGGATTATCATCACAGCTAACATATCAGACCGTAAAATGTATTAACAAAAACTGGAATGAACCCAAACAGTGTGTCAGTAGAAAATGTATTCAGTTAAAAGATTATGGAGTTGTATTGTAGCTGAATGTAGCTGAACATTGGTTAAAAGGTATTAAATATTAAATGAATCATCTTAGAAGCAAAATACTGTTAGGAGAAAGTAGTAAAAACATTAACTGAAACTATTATTTTTAGATTTTTTGTAATCGACAGCCATTTCTGACCCCTTGTAATAGGTGCTACTTGTTGAATATATAAAAATAATTCTGCGCTTAAAGTTGGAATAGCTAAATTGATTAAAATTAAACTGCATATCTTCCCAGACATAAAGCTAAATTGATAGTACGGAAGGAACAACCCATAATTTAAAAAAGAAATCTCAGAATTTCCCATCCATTTCTTATTCAAAAAACTGCACAATCAACTGAAACAAGTTCTGCAAACATGAGTTTCCTGTGAGAAAGTGTGCACACAAGCAGGGACGTGCACAGACATTTTGGGGGCAGGTGCTCAAGTGAGAAAAAGGGCACTTCCCATAATCATTTATAAAAAAATGTTTTAAAACAAAAAGTTAAATATACACAGCAAATACCAAAGTGTTAAAATCCCAGAGTACTGATGACCAGAGTAGAAATGTTTACACTTTGGAGTAGAATGGACATAAAGTGCACCAGAACCTCTCTTTGGTGTTGTTTCTTTGTGTGGTGTTGGTGTTGACTTGTGTAGTGTTTATTCTGGGGTGATGGACTCCCTCAGAGTATATCTTTGCATTGAGTCTGTCTGGTCCGCATCGATCTTAGGTTTCGATTCGTCATCAGATAGGCAGCGCCTTCTCATTGGTTTAACGCAGCCTTGTGACCCTCGGCTTTTTGAAAATATTCTGCAGGAAAAGCGCGACCGTTACCGTTACAGATTGATGCAAGAGTTATACATCCATGGATCGAACACGGCAACATTTCTCCGCAGGACTGTAACGTTAGGTAAGTAGACACCAAGTGAATAATTCTGAATTTTCATATTTGTCTTCTTGTTTTAATTTGTATAACTAAACAACTAAAAACGATAACGTTAGCAAGTAGAATATTTGTGACGTTATTGTAGTGGTAACGTTAGCCATAGTCAATCAGATTAACGTTATTCTGACAACGAAAGATGTATTTGTTTGCTATTTTAGCTGCCGCTCCCAAGTTAATTGTTACATTCATACTGACTCGGGGGGAAACCGCTCCTCGTTCCAATCATTCGACAAGGGGGTAACGTTACGGAAGTGCCGCAGCGGCCTTGAATACATATTTTTTTAATCCATAATCAACTCTAGTCTGCAGGCACCGTTTGAAATAATGAGACCGATTTACGTTACTCATGTAGAATGAATGATTTTGAAGCTCTCGCCTCCCGCCTGATATAATGCTGTTAACAGTTCAGTCTAACTTCACACTACATTTGGTACTGTACATGTGCAATAGACCAATTCCAGTTGTGGAGGAAGTTTCATATGATTTAAAAAGTACAAATACCACCCTGTGAATATACTATAAGCCTGCACTTAAAACCTGACTTAAGTAAAAGTATGCTAGTATAATCAGCTAAATGTACTTTAAGTATAAGTAAAAGCACTCATTGTGCAGTGAAATTGTCCCTGTCAGTGTTTTACTATTTTTGGGATGCATTTAGGTTTTATATTACTGCTGCATGAATGTGTATGTTGCATTTGACTTCTGTTCATGGTAATGGCCGAGCTGATCTGATTTGCTATCAAAGGTTTTTGTCAGTGTCTGACCCATCCATCAAAATATGATGTACAGTCAGTGTACTTATATTTGTGTTTATTGTTATCTTACAGTCATCTCCAGCCTTCAGGAGTACTCTGGTCCAGTGGAGGCAACCCAACATCCTAGCAGTTGGGACCACAAGAAACAGCAATGAGTACTACATTGCGTTGGATGGTGAGTTCCTTCCCTGCAAGGCCAAGTCTTCCCCGTCAGTTTTGATGAACTTTTTAAAGCACATTATGTGTTTGGGATCTCCTATGACCAGGCCTTAAACGGCATGTACACATTTTTGCAGACCCCCATCTACAAAATTGATGTAAAGTGGTTGCCATGTACACTTTTAGATGTTGATCATCCTGCTTGGTGATTGTTAGTCTTTCAAAACACTATTTTTGTCAGTTTACTTTGCACATTAGCACTAGTGTATGGTATTCCACGTTGTCCATTTGTTGTAACAGTATTTTGTATACTTCAAAATAAGCCAAGAAAACCCGGCATAACATGGGACAGTAAAGTTGGAGGAGCTGCTACCTGTCTGTCTGAAGGGACTGCTGTATGGCGTTATATTTGTGCCTCTATCCTGAGCACGCAATGAAACATTTTGAGCATAGAAAATGCGATTGAGCGAGCACTTGAACATTTTTGGGCACATAAAACTCCTGCTCCGTGCGCAAGCAGACCGCTGCACGCACTCTCTTTCCCTCGCTCGCTCGACCTCTCCACCCTGTGCACTCTCAGCTTTCTGATATCACGTTATTGTTAGCAATGCCTGAGTTTGCTAGCCGGCAACATAGCTATAGGGGTAGTTTAAGCAAACAGCTAACAAACCGTAGCCTACATGTACATGAACCCTTCTGAGGTGTTGATTACTTGCTGTAAGCATTAGAGGTGGCAGAATGACAAAACATGTTTCTCTCTCTATCACAATTTTGGGTTGACTAGAACCTGGACCGACTTCTGTTTCCTGTTCTACAATGGGCATAGAGCTTGCGTTAATTTTCAACCGGACAACTAAACAGATTAGGCTAGGATACCGGATAAAGTTAGCAACACACGTTAACCATGAACAGCCGTTCATCCGTTCTCTTAATGTTATTTCATCCAACGTTGTGGAATTAGAGAAAAGGGTCTAAACATGCTTTTATCCGGGGTGGTGGAGGGAGTTACATATTAGTTAAATATAACATTGGGGCGTGTGATTGTAGTGGGTGGAGGTGGTGAAATGAGGATATCCATTTTGGAGTTCAAGCTAGTATGATATAGTTAACGTTACACAATAATAAGGAAGAGAGCTATTTTTGTGATCCATCGCTATTGATATGGATTTAGAGTGCACATTTGAGACTTCCAAACAGTAAACTAAAACGTAACTTATGGGTGAGTGTTTTTAGCAGAGCCATATTATGTCCTTGTGATTCTGTTAATTATTACCTGTCTGTATTATGTTGCAGCTCAGCTGATGCTGGATTGATGGCAAAGGGGCAGGGACCTAAGTGAGAGTGAAAATACAAGGTAAGTTTCAAATAGGTCAGCAATTTCCCATCCGATAGGTTGCTAGATGTATCTAACCCTTTCTCCTGTCTTTGTCTCCCTCTTTCAGCACAAGAACCCCAGGGGGATTCCTGAAGACCTGCAATGAGACCCTCACCCTGCACCTGAGTCTCAACTCCCAGAGTTTTGCAAGCCTGTCCCTGTTCCTTATTTTGATTAAACAGACATTAAGCTTCCCAATGGTGTGGTCTTTGTTTTGTGAAAAATATGATTACCTCACATGTTTTGTTGCTGTTGTTGTCTTTTGTGATAGTTAAATTGCTCCTGCTGACTTGAGCCAGCCATTCTTTTCTCCTCTCTGTGTCAGTGGGGAAGCCGTACATTCATACTCCTTTCTCTGAGCGCTTGGAGCATCCCCCGGCAGCACAGCAAACCATGGGGGAGACCAGAGTTGGGTGTAACTTTTGTCGGTAACGGAGTAGTGTAACGCGCTACTTTTATAATCCAGTAATCACACTACAGTTACTAACATTGCCCCGACACGCGTTACTTCATTACTTACTAAAATCAGTCATAATCAAACCTCAACAAACACCTGCAAAGGTGAAGCTAACGCACAGCTATTTGTTGTTTGTTTATATCACAGTCTGTTCTTCTTCTCTGTTTTCCGGTTGTTGCCTGTTTTGAATAACGAATACACACTACCGCCGCCTGCTGGTAAGGAGAGTTATTGCCACTCACGCATGCGCAGTTCGTACGTGCTCGGCTGAAGTCTTTGCAGTGTCTGGTTCCAGTGCAACACATGGCCAACACGCAGGAGAACACGCCGACGCAACAGCGTGAGCAGAGATAGACTGCACAAAATATACAGATAGCAGGAGACAGAGGACAGCCACGGTCAGATAGGAAAACATTCAGGATCTGGATCAGTCTTATGCGACAATGGAAACTGAACTAAAGAGAACATTTGAAACGTTAGCAGTCTGCGTGATCTGCCTGCAGGGAGGGGCGGGCCGGCCCTGCGAGTAAAGTAACGAGTAAAGTAACGAGTTACTTTATGTAGAGAGTAACGAAGTAGTGTAATATATTACTTTTTTTTTAAAGTAATATGTAATATATTACTTTTTTTTAGTAACGACCCCATCTCTGCCGACCATAGACGCATTTGTTTGTCTTTTTGCATGTTAGAAACGAGTTGGCGACACTAAGACTGCGAGATAATGTTTGTGTAGCAATAATACATGACCTTTCTCTTTCTCAACTCGCTACTCGGAGGGAAGTCGCTGTCATATGCCTTGTGAACACTCCGATAATGCCTCTCCACGTTACCTTTCTTTAGCAGAGCGACGCTTGCTTTACACATAAGGCAAATAACCTTTGAATGTGACATCACAAACAAATATTCTTCCTCCCATTCTGGGTGGAAGTGGTATGTCTTTAGCTTTTTGCTCGGTCCCGCACTCATTTTGTTGTTTGTCTCTTGTTTGTCTCTTTAACTTAAATTGAGTTTTCCCGGCACTTGACTGATTTTGTATCGCTTTGCATTCTGGGTTAACAGACTGGAAAGCGATAGGTCGCTTTTTCTGTCAATCAAGTAAACTCCTGAATTAAGTGGCAGGGAGGCCAAGGGAGGAGGGATCAAAACCTGTTTTGTCTATTTTAACGGAGCCGGATTTTGTTTTTTATGAATGACTCGTGATCTACCAGCATTGCCCCCGCGGTCGACCGGTCGACCACGGTCGACGTACTGGGCACCTCTGGTTTAGATGATAAAAGGCATCGAAATGCCAGGTTACTAGTATTGATCATGTAAACAGGGAACATGAATAACCCGATCTCTCTGTGCTCCACCATGATGTCCATGTAGAGACGCAGTCAGTGTGTTTTACTGGAGCCTCAGTTCGATAAGAGATTATTTTCTGAGTTCTCTCTCAAAATGGTAATGTGCATTATGTTTTAATTATACTTCTTATCATTCAGAAACTTTTTGTGTGTGTTTATGTTTTACTGAGTGCTTATAGGCAATTTCCATCCCAGTATTCAGTTAACTATTTATTTTCTGTGCACATTACATAGACTAGCTAATATTCTACCTACTGCTTGGGACTTTGAGTCTTCAAAATGTCCAATGTCACAGACTGGGACTTACTTTAGAGTCAGTTGTATTTACATTCAGTATGACTTGTTATGATTTAATGTGAAAGAGTATACTGCTCAATACATAATGATCACTTCACCACCTCTCTTGACATCTAGGCGCTTGAGAGTGAGTCAGTGGCAGAACACAGGGACAGTGGAGAGAGGTCCATTGCTGAGGTGAGTGATGAAAGGGAAATGACAGTTTAGAGTAAATTGTGAAGTGGACTCTCATCCCAGAATTGTAAGGAAATCAGTGGAGATATTGAACAGGAAACATTTCAGTCAAGGGGCATCAGATGACCAATATAGACAGAAGAGCAACATTTAAGTCAATGATACCATTCCTAGGTGAACTTAACATCTGTATGGAGTCAGATCAGTCTCAATATTAAGAAATGCTCACAGAAGTATTCACAAATGTATTTTGCGATTTATATATAAATGACTCTCCACAACAATATCTCTCAATGCAAGTTAATAGTCATATTATGTTAGATATTATTATGTTTTATTAACTACACCACTGGTTTTTTAACCCGCACCGCCTAGTGGTTAAAGCACGTTATTGAATTTTGTTGTTGAATACGTTTTATTTGATGAAAACATTTAAATATTAAGAGTAGCCTACATACAAAATTGGGGGAAAGTAGAAGGCATGATAGAAATATAGAACAGAAAATATTAAGAAGATACTATAGTGATCTCTACAATAAAACAGTTTAGTGCAGGACGTCCAAAGATATTAACAGGAGGATGTGCAAAACAGATAAGGCTTTATTTAAACATTAAAGAATACTTTAAGTTAAGGTCTTCTTTTGAATAAGAAAAAAACGTTGGAGTTATCCACAGATAAATATGAAGTCTGACAAAGTACTCAACGTCCAATATATTGCATCGTTTATTTTGGCACTTGACAATCACCTTCCCTGAATTTGACTCAGGTGTAACTAAAGTCTGATTTAAGGGTTGTTTATATTTCACATCATTCATCAGAATCTGCAAAGTAACTCAAATAAATGTAGTGGAGTAAAAATACCAGGTTAATCTCTGAATTGTAGTCGAGTAGAACAAAGTAGTATGCTGCTGTAACAAAAACATTTCCCAACTTGGGATCAATAAAGTATATCTTATCTAATCTTATCTTAAGATGATCGATGGCTACTGCCATATTTGCTAAATGTGCCTCCGAACCTTGACAAGTGCATGTTTCAGGCTTATCAATGAACAACAGGAGGGGTCACAAACATAAGACCAGCTGTTAAATAAAGCTCTTCTGACCTTAGGTGTCATGTAGGTATATTAATTCACCCATTTATTAATTATATGTTTTACATTTGATAACACCACTGTGTTTCGTATCCCCTAAACCTCCAGGGTGTACACTGGCAACTTCTAATTGTGGGAAATACGAAAACGTCTTAAAAAGAGACGGCCATAGAACATGTTGCGAAACACACAATAGCCAGCATGTGTAGTTCGGGCTGGACCCGTCCAATTTCAGTTTTGGAAAGTCTACCGTGGTTCCATTCCATTTCATAGAGCTGTTTGACGCTCAGCGTAACCTTGTCGCACTGCCACTCCAACATCCAATCACAGGGCTTGATGACTATTCACGGGGTTTGTAAAGCAAGGCGGATGTTGTAGTCCCAAACGATAGCTGGGGATTCTGGGTAGTGTAGTGTCTTCGGAAACTGTAGTGTCTAAATTCCGAAAAAACTATTTGTTTCTCTGAATCGAAGTTTAAAAACACAAAAGCATTGTACACAATTTAAACCAATCAATATTGTGTAATTAACAAGGATAAACTGATGTTTTTTAGTGGATGAGTAATGTAGATATCACTGTGTAATCATTTGACAGTGAGGGGAATATATCCGGTTTTATTCTGAAAACTTAGAGACCGGAAAAACTGTTTTCACCCACGCTAACTTTACATGGAAGCTGCATGTACGTTATCCTGGCGAGACCTCAAATCATCTTCGTAATATCTATCAAACTATAGATCCTACACATCGACTGGACGTGGATTCTAAGAGTACAATATACACTTCTCGCCAGAAATGGAATCAAAAAGCATTTTAATGGCCAAAGTATTCCACAATTTAGGATTTTCCAGAGAGGGTTATTTGTGAATAAACGTCCCTTCCGAAGCGTTTGCAATGAACGGGCCGGGAGCATGTTGTTTCTTACTAGAGGTGCTCTAGTGGTCGTGTAAGAAACAACATACACTTTAAAACGTGTCTCTGGGTCGTAATAAGGGCATGAACAATCGGCCTATATGGTCGTTTTTTGTAGGAGGACAGGCAGATATGCAAGCTATTGGAATGATATATTAGTAAATAGATAAATAATTACTAAGTAGCAGATTAATGTTATGGATGTTGTTACAACTGTTCAGGTGTTTAACAGTCTTATTGCCTGTGGGATGAAACTGTCTCTGAATTTGGTGGTTTTGGTCCGGATGCTGCTGTAACGCCTGCCAGATGGCAGCAGACAGAACAGTTTGTGGCTGGGGTGATGGGGGTCTTTTATAATCCGGAGGGATTTCTTCCTGAGCCGCTGGGAGTATAAATCCTCCATGGATGGCAGCTCCGTCCTGGTGATGTTCTGTGCAGTTTTCACCACCCTCTGTAAAGCCTTATGATTGAGGGCGGTGCAGCTGCCGTACCAGGCCGAGATGCAGCCAGTCAGGATGCTCTCTATGGTGCACCTGTACAAGTTGCAGAGTATCCTGTAGTCCATGTTGAACTTCCTCACCCTGTGGAGGAAGAAGAGCCGCTGTCGAGCTTTTTTGGTGATGGTGTGAAGAGTCCATGTCAGGTCCTCAGTGATGTGGACACCGAGGAACCAGAAGCTGCTGACTCTCTCCACCGTAGTCCCATTGATGGCGATGGGGGCGTGTCCCTCTCTCTGCTGCTTCCTGTAATCCACAATCAGCTCCTTTGTTTTGCTGACGTTGAGATGGAGGTTGTTATCCTGGCACCAAGATGTCATGTTTTCGACCTCCTCTCTGTACGCCGTCTCGTCGCTGTCTGTGATCTGGCCGATGACGGTCGTGTCGTCAGCAAACTTCCCGATGGTGTTGGAGCTGTGTGAGGCCACGCAGTCGTGAGTGAACAGGGAGTAGAGTAAAGGGCTGAGGACGCAGCCTTGAGGGGCTCCGGTGTTGAGGATCAGGGTGGAGGATGTGATGTTTCCCACCCGCACTGCCTGGGGTCTGCCCGTCAGGAAGTTCAGGATCCAGTCACAGAGGGCGCTGTTGAGCCCGAGGTCTCTGAGCTTGATGGCCAGCTTGGAGGGCACAATGGTGTTGAAGGCTGAACTGTAATCAATGAACAGCATTCTCACATATGTATTCCTCTGGTCCAGGTGTGAGGGGGCAGTGTGGAGGGGGGGGGCTTTGGTGTCGCCTGTGGACCTGTTTGCTCTGTAGGCAAACTGCAGGGGGTCCAGAGAGTCAGGGAGGGAGGAGGTGATGAAGGTTTTGACAAACCGCTCAAAGCACTTCATGATGATGGAGGTGAGTGCTACTGGGCGGTAGTCGTTGAGGCTGGTGATTTTTGTCCTTTTGGGGACAGGAACGATGGTGGAGTGTTTAAAACATGAGGGGACTACAGACTGCAGCAGGGACCTGTTGAAGATGTCTGTGAACACCTCTGCCAGCTGAACTGCACACACCCTGAGAACACAGTCTGGGATGCCATCAGGTCCAGGAGCCTTGTGTGGGTTAACCCTTTTAAAGGATTTACACACATCTGCCCTGTTTAAAACAAAAGGGCAGGGCTCCTGGTCCTTCTCTGCACCCCCAGCCTGGCTGCTCTCAAATCGTGTCAGTGGGACGGACACGTTTCTGGTGCCTATTGCGTGTGGATGGAAGACTTTTTTTGATAACGATTTCGGTGCGTTTCCGTTATCGTCCTCGTGTGGCTGCAGCCTTATTTGGCAACCAACGGAGAAGGCCCCTGTTGGCCATTAGAAGAAATGCAGGTTTCAGCAACTTAATGACTTTTATCATCCTCTGACTTCTCTTACAGCACCACCAGATGAAAAGTGTTTTATTTATCCAGTAAAATATGTCAACATAATAACAAATCTGACTGTTTTCATACACTGTTTGTGCTAATACCTACAAAATATAGTGCACTATATGTCACACTGTCCCCAGAGAGCAATGTTGAAACCAGATGTCAACAATTCCATTGTTTTCGCAACTTCCCACTTCCCTGTAACCTCACTTCTGCTGTAATTGTAACCCAAAAAACCGATCTCTTGTTTGCTGGACGTTCTTTGGAAACTGCTCCAAAAATGCCCCAGAAATTCCTTTTACCAATTAATTTTCATTAGATACTGTATCTATTCTTTGAGGTTACATAGATTTTCCAAATGTGCTAAAGACATTCCTTGTTCCAGGATGACCCTTCCACTCTCTACTATTCCACACTCATTATTTTGACCGAAACGTGACAAAAGCCACCCAGTTAAGGCATATCCATGCCCCATTTCCGTGTCTTTATGGATTATGCAGCGTATTAGGAACCATGTGTAAAAAAAATCCTGGTGGTTTGTCTCTACTCATTTTCCATTTAGTGCAGGCAGACACAAACTAGCGGGCTCCTAACTGACAAACCTTCTTCCCTGCAGCTGCTGAATTTCACCTGAGAGTTTAGAGAGTGGTGCAGTAGATGGATATCTAAAAATATACGAAGTGACCTGATTAGGAGAAATGCTTGTCAGGAGGTCACGGATGTAGGAGACTACAGTACAAGACAGTCAAGTCCTGCTGAGCACATGACTAATAATTCATCATGGGATTATTCAAGGAAAGTGTAAAAATAGAGGTATGTTAACCTTGTGTGCAGGCACGTGCACACATAGACATCAAAGTGGGCTTGAGCCCCTGGCCTTTTTCTTCCCCCAGAGAAAGTGCCCTTTTCCCCCCATTTTTTTATTTTGTATGAATATATATTTACTGCTGTTTGAGCACAGTTTCCCTTTCCAAAAATATATTGATTGAATACTAAATTAAAATATCAGGTCGGGAAATTAGACTGTGAAGTTCCGTAGCTCTCCCTCCTTCCCTCCCTCCACGTCTTCTGTACAGCGATGCGGACATCGGATATGGCGTTATATTTGTGCCTCTATCCTGAGCACGCAATGAAACATGTTGAGCATAGAAAATGCTATTGAGCGCGCACTTGAACATTTTTGAGCACAGAGAAATATATTTTCTCTCATAAAACTCCTGCTCCGTGCGCAAGCAGACCGCTGCACGCGCTCTCTCTCCCTCGCTCGCTCGACCTCTCCACCCTGTGCGCGCTCAGCTTTGCCTGCGCTCGCTTAAGTTGTCACAGCGTTACAAATGTGCCACAAAACCAACCAATCGGAGAACTCGAGAAGGTCAATTCTGATTGGCTGGTCCAGTTTCCATTGTCGCATAAGACTGATCCAGATGACCATGGCTGTCCTCTGTCTCCTGCTATCTGTATATTTTGCGCAGTCTATCTCTGCTCACGCTGTTGCGTCGGCGTGTTCTCCTGCGTGTTGGCCATGTGTTGCACTGGAGCCAGACACCGCAAAGACTTCAGCCGAGCACGTACGAATTGCGCATGCGTGAGTGGCAATAACTCTCCTTACCAGCAGGCGGCGGTAGTGTGTATTCGTCATTCAAAACAGGCAACAACCGGAAAACAGAGAAGAACAGAATACGTGATATAAACAAACAACAAATAGCTGTGCGTTAGCTTCACCTTAGCATGTGTTCTTTGCAGGTGTTTGTTGAGGTTTGATTATGACTGATTTTAGTAAGTAACGAAGTAACGCGTGTCGGGTAGTGATGGCAAAATGAAGCTTTGAATGAAGCATCGAACCACTTGGACAATTGTGTCGGAAATAGGTTCATTTCTCGAAGCTTCAGTTACAGCGACCTCTCCTGGCGAAGTGCAAGGCTGCAGTGGGTTTAACGTATCTTTGCCTTGAAATAATTAACTGAATATTCGATGCACACACACACTAAGACTGAATATCATGTTCTATTTGCAATTAAAGATTGATAATTGTGTGTATTGGGTTATTGAGAAGAGACTAGAGAGTGCTGGAAAAAATGTTGGGCGGAGAGGGCCTTTTATCAGTTATTAAAGTATTAAAGTTGAAAAGCAATGATCAAAAGTTTGACTATTCTTGGCTTTGAACCAGGTGTGAGGAGGACATCGCCGCATCCTGGCCGCCGGCTCTATCCACTGGGCTATCTATTCCTTAAACTATTGAAGTGTTTTTATAGTAATTATTGTCTCTTTGTTCACAACTTCTCCACATTTCGAAGTGTTTCACGAGCCAGAACGACCTATTTTTCTTCCTGGCTTGCTCTATAATGATCCAATTAAAATGCAATACCAACAACTCAACACAACAACGCTAACTACGACAACAACCCACACATTGTGCATTGTTTAGAGCGGTTATAAAGTGTTGAGGCGCTCAAATTCGAAACTGTTTCAACCTGTCACCTGTCAGAATCGAGACGAGGCAGTGCATTGAATCCCCTGATTGGACGGCGAACCAGTGAGTTGATTCATTCAGGAAATGAAGCAGTTGCTGCTTCGGACGTCACATGTCACGTGATTTGAAGCAGTTGCTGCTTCGGACGTCACATGTCACGTGATTTGAAGCAAGCTTCGAAGCACTGCTTCTATGGAATAGAAGAAGTCCAGGGTTGAAGCTCCGTTCGAAGCTTCAGTGTCAAACTGCCATCACTAGTGTCGGGGCAATGTTAGTAACTGTAGTGTGATTACTGAATTATAAAAGTAGCGTGTTACACTACTCCGTTACCGACAAAAGTAATAATTAATTGTAACGTGTTACACCCAACTGATGGTCGGTGTATTTTTGACAATATCTCTCTCTCCCCCGTCTGTGTGCGAGGGGGTGGGGCAGTTACACACACTCGGCTGCTACATGCAGCAACACACGGCAGGGATGGCGGAGAGAAGCGCTCCAAGGTGTGGTTAAATGTTACCCGTCTTGAGGTGGACAATGCTCGTTGCCAAGAGTGTTTAGCATGTAAGGGCGGTAACACGAGCAATTTGTCTAAACATTTAGCAAAAGTGCTCCACATTCAGACGGAGGAATGCACCGGGTTCGACTGTCTTTCTAGTAGCTCTGTAGCCCCATCCACGAGTAACGTTTCCACGTCAGGTGTTATGTATGCTAGCAGCAACACACGGAGTTAACTACATTATACAAACATGGGTTAATGATTAGAGGTAACGTAATGTAGTTTCTTCTTCAATTCTCCGCAACGTTACTTTTACGAGTGACAGTGACTCAGCTGCGTGCTTACGCATTAGGCACAAGCTCTCATTCCACACTGTAGGTGCTACGTGACATGCTGGTGGTGGCATGAAGACTGAAGAGCATGATGGCAACGGCAAGCGAGAAGCAGGCGCAGCCAACGCTAACATTCGAGGGATGGAGGTATTCCCATTACTTCGAACTTGTTGACAATAAGGGGAAAAATGTGAGTGTAAGGTGTACGTTGTGCCCTGGCCAGAAACTTTTGTCCACTGCCGTTAATTCAACTGCCAACCTCATCAAGCATTTGAGAGGAAAACATGCTAGCATGAAGCTAGTACATCGCCACCTAGTGAATTGGATGCCTGCAAAAGTACAACCAGCGAGTATTAGGCGCTTTCACACCGCAGTACTTTTCCCACTTTAGTTCCGATATAGTTCCGAAATGTTGCGTTCAGACCAAAAAAATCCGGAACAAAAATTAGTTCATGAGAACCTTTTTAACCGCTTTTTCTTTTGTGGGAGAAGGAGGTTCCTATTTCTGATTGGCTGGACGGATTGCAAACCACGTCCCGTAAAACTCCCAAAAAGTGTTGTGAAGCCGCCATTTTATTATCCTTGCATTAGCATTATTAGCATTAGCCCAGCGCACAAACGCAGAGAGACTAACTTATGGCAACGCAAAAGAAAACATGGGAGCGGTGGAGATGAGGAGGTATCGGCGTTCTGGCGATTTACTGGCTTCAGTAGAAGCTGCTGGGACTCCCAGCAGCTTCTACTGAAGCCAGTCCCCAACTCCCGGGATTTCCGGCCAGGAACTTCGGGTGGCAGTATACGTCGTGAAGTTGTTTGCGGCCTGCCAGTAAACCCAAAGCAGAAGAAGAAGAAGTGACGTCAGCGGCTTCATTTGCCTAATCCTCCATATAACCACCTTTTTAGAAAAAATAGCCTAGTATTACAATTCAGAGTCATCTTTAGCTTTAAGATTTATATGGTTTAATACGCTGCCAACACATCAACATATACAATATATGTGTTTAAACCTGGATACTTTTTTTTGACATGACAGCCGATATAGCTGACATCTAGAAAATGTACTTTGACAAGAAAAAATGTTTTTTTGTAAACATGTTTACTTACCAGACCACAATCGGAATCTGAAGTTACCTACTGTAACTCCAGATTCTATGAGTATTGGTGTAGCCCTCTGTGGCTATCGCTATTGGGTAATCCCCCTGCGCACCCGCGCAGCACTGAAACACTTGTAGTCCACGCCCACCCGCAATGCTCCCATACAACATAACTTTTCTTCAGCTATTCGTGGGGCCCAGAACTTAGAGGGCTACGCCAATACTCATAGAAGCTGGAGTTACAGTAGGTAACTTCAGTTCTATTTCGTATATGGCTTCGCCCTCTAAGGCTATCACTATTGGGTTAAGGGCGAAGCAAGATGTAGTCTGCGCCCCACTGGGTCCGCCCGGTACTAGAAGCACAGACACACCTGCTCAATAACAACCCATGCCAAGCGTAATGCCGCATCGCCGTCCCCGGAATATAGCAGAACATGAATATTCCCCATGAGGGGACAAAGGCTGGGAACAATACATACCTGCCGCTGTGAGAAAGTAGAGACGAAGGTCATACTTTGCCCAGTGACAAAAAGAGGGGGAACAGCAGCTCTCTGCGTGCAGACAGGCAGGAGAGCGCACAGCTGGATCCCTGACATCACTCCCTCTGATAAGACACTCCGTACAAAATGTGTCAGAGGAAAAAAGGAAACATCCCTCTCACAAGAGGGAAAAAGGGCCGCTCTCCACGTGCCGAGAGGCAGGAGAGAGGCGCACAACTGGATCCCTGACGTCACTCACTCTGACAGGACACTCAGTACAGGGTGTGTCTGAGAGGAATGGGAGACATCCCTCAAATATAATTGAATAAATGAACAGGGGGAAGACCAAGATGCAGCAGTGCAAATGTCTTCCACTGACATTCCTCCGTGCAAAGCCGTGGAGGAGGACATTCCTCTGGTGGAGTGCGCATTAATGTTCTCCGGGAGATCCACCCCAGAGGAGACATATGCCTGCGACACAGCCTCACACAGCCCGTGTGACAGCTGTTGTGCAGACAGAGGCTGCCCTAATGAGCGCTCTCTATAGTGCACAAACAGGCGCTGAGAACGGCGCAAGGCAGCCGTGCGCACCACATAGCAGGACAGCGCGTGCACAGGACAGAGGAGATGAGACGCGGCTTCTTCCTCCGACCTGTGAGGAGGGGGAAAGAAGCCATCCAAGGTGATCACTCTCGACTCTAAAAGAGCTTGTGATGACCTTTGGCATAAAAGCCGGGTTAGGGTGTAAAACAGCTGAACTGCCATCTCCTTGGATCCGGAGACATGACGGAGCCACAGGGAGAGCAGACAAATCCTTCACCCTTTTCGCTGATAGAGCCAAAAGTAATACTACTTTGGTTGAACAGTTTAAGGGGAACCTGGTCTAAAGGTTCAAATGGGGCTTTGCTTAGTGCGCGTAACACCAAAGCAAAATCCCACTGAGGCGCCAGTGTGCGTGACACCGGTCTGAGTCTCCGTACTCCTCGCATAACACGGCTGCTGCGCTCTGCGAGTCCCTCGGTTCAATTAGCCGGGAATATACATTGCTCTGATGGAGAGCAACGTGTGTGCGCGCCCAGAACAGCAGCCGTCTGGCTGCGTTCAGAAGCTGCACAGATTGTACTCCTCCCTGGCGATTGAGGTATGGCTGCTTCCGTAGCCGTGGCCTGTTGTCTGTGCGAATCAACACATGTTTGATTGTACAGCAACGGGGCGACTCCCCCGTTCTTTTCCGGGATTTAGAAAATAGCAGGAGTAAAAACCCCGATTTTCCTCCCTTTTGAAAAAATGCCTTTTTCAACAGGAGTTCCTGCAGCGCTGAATGGAGCGCAAGACACTGTTCCTGGGATGACAGAAGTGTTTCTTGTATCCCATGGAACTGCTGGGGGGAGAGGCTTCTCTGTGATGTGCCGTAATGGTCGTCATGGTGACGAGCCACGCCATCGCCCTCGCCGCTGCCCGTGAGGCAAAAGGGCTGCGAGGGAGTCTCCACACGCTGCATTTCACTCCGTCTCTCATCATGAGGCGCGTACACGCTCAGGGGATGGATGGAGGTGTGTGCAGTGCTGTTCACATGAGGCGTTATAACAGCGCTCATGGGTTTATTATGACCGTGTATTGGAGGCCTATGTGGGACAGAGGAATGCCGCGAGCTCTGCAGTTTATAAACCAATAGGTTAAAAACAGCAGGCTACTGCAGCGAATGAACCACCTCTGGAGTGTCCCCCTGTTGGAAGAGACCCAGGGGGATCATCACGTGACCAGCTGACGCCAACGCCGAGCAGCTGCGTCATGGAGGGCTGTGCGGGTTGTGACACGCCGGAGGAGAGCTGTCAGTTTCTCCACTCGCTGCCGCGAGAGCCGCGCTCTGCTGGCTGAGTTTAATTCCACTCCCAGATAAATGAAAACCTGAGAGGGAAGAGGACAGCTGTTCTTCAGATTCATTATGAAACCCAGGCTTTGACGGATGCGATACGAGATGTACCGTCTGTAAAGCGACTTCCTCTCTGGAGCGAGCCAGCAATAGCAGGTCGTCCAGAGGAAACCACACTCTCATCCCTCCTCTGTGTAGTGGCTCCAGCCTTCTCTACACAAAAATGGAAGGAGCCAGGAAATATCCGAACCGCAGACGATTGTCTGGTCTGATATTCCCTGAAATGAGAAACACAGGAATTTCCTGCGTTTCGTGATGATGGGTACATGGAAGTATGCATCCTTCAGGTGGAAGTGAACCAGTCGTCTTGGTGAACACATTGCAGCACGTGTTTGATCGTCAGCATGTGGAATACTGACAGATCGAGGATGTCTCATTCCCCCAGTCTTTTTCGGGATTAGAAAAATAACTGGAGTAAAAACCCCTGATTGTCCTCCCTTTGAGGAACCCTGGAAATAGCCTCTTTCAACAGGAGTTCCTGTAGCTCTGAATGGAGCGCAAGACTGTTCCTGGGATGACAGGAGTGTTTCCTGTATCCCATTGAACTGTGGGGGGGGAGAGGCGAACTGCAGGGTGTACCCTCTGCTGATCAGCCTGCTCATCCATCTGTCCATCAGACACACGTGCTCACACACTGAGAAACACTGAGAGCGGGCGCACATGCTCAAGATGTTCTGTGGTCGTCATGGTGGCGAGCCACGCCAGGGAGCCTCCACACGCTGCGTTTCACTCCGGCTCTCATCATGAGGCATATACACACGCTCAGGGGATGAATGGAGGTGTGTGCAGTGCTGTCCACACGAAGCGTTATAACGGCGCTCATGGGTTTATTATGACCGTATGTATAGAGGTGTATCTCGGACAGAGGAATGCCGCGAGCTCGCAGGTTATTAACCCGAGGTTAAAACCGGCAGGCTTCTGCAGCGAGCCCTGCTGTCTACTTAATCAACAGATTAGTGGCAGCCGGCTTAATTAGCGAGCTCTGCAGTTTATTAATCGGCAGGTTAAAACCAGCAGGCTTCTGCAGAGAGCCCTGACGCTGTAGCGCTGGGGGTGCTCATCCTGGAATACTGACAGATCAAGGATGGGTCTCATTCCCCCGTTCTGGCTTCTCTGTGATGTGCTGCGAGGGAGTCTCCACACGCTGCATTTCACTCCGGCTCTCATCATGAGGCGTGTACACGCTCAGGGGATGAGTGGAGGTGTGTGCAGTGCTGTTCACATGAGGCGTTATAACGGCGCTCATGGGTTTATTATGACCGCCTCGGAGGCTCTCGCGGAGCAGACCAGGAGCGGACCAGGGAGCCTCACTCCCCTTTGACTTGCCGCCGGGAGACCCTGTCTCTGGGGTGGCGGGGGAGCGGAGACGTGGGGCGTCTTTCCGCTTGCGGCCTCTGCTGCCGCTGTGGTCGGTGTGAATGCCGCGGCTGCTGCGGGCGTAGGCTGGAGCCAGCTCACATGCTGGAGAATGTCGTCCGCCTGTTCCGCGGCCGTCTTCATGGACTCCACCATGGCGCCCGTCCGGGCTGATTGGGAGAGTCCAGTAGCACTTTTCTCGCCATATCTGTAACAGACGCCTGCTGCAACCAGAGGTGGCCAAGGTGGTGGAACGCTCTACCAGCATCACCACCGAGTTGGAGAGCAGCGCGATGTTATTCGCCGACGCCTGAAAGGCACACTGGTGCATTCGGTCGGCCTGGCGGGCGACATACTGGTCTCTGGGGGAGCTCAACGTAGGGCGCCGTCCGGCGATTATGTTGGCCCCCGTCCACGGCCTCGTAAGCCTGGACGGGCCAATCGTCCTCCTCGGCCGCAGCAGCGAGAGCGTCCGCTCTCCGCTTTCTGTCGCCCAAGGGGAGACGGGCACAGTGTGTGCATGCTACCTGCTGGTTTAGAGCCGCGTACGCGTGCTCTCCCCAGGCAGGATTCGCATACTGTGTGCTGGTCATAACTCATTATGAACCCAGAGCCACATGAGGGACAATCTCTCACACAATTGTTACTCATGTTTACTCTGCAATTAAAGTGTCTCTTGTGCTTCAGTAACGAGGTGCTGAAGAAAAGAGGGAGCAGATTGTCAGGCCTCCTTCCTATTTATTCCGGAAGGGAGCCCGAGGGTGGGGCCCACCTTGCGGGTGGACTACAAGTATTTCAGTGCTGCGCGGGTGCGCAGGGGGATTACCCAATAGCGATAGCCTTAGAGGGCGAAGCCATATACGAAATAGAACTCTCTTTCACAGGCAATGAGAAATGGGTGGAGCTTGCATAATTTCTGGTCACTTGATTACAACTATAAGGCGTTGCCTGGTTACAGGGGGTGGTTCAACTTACCCCCTTCTCCCCTATATATATACAGTGGCGTTTTTATATGTACTAAAGTGGTGGGGCACAAAAAACTTAGATGTCTATAGCTTCTGCAGTGAGGTTCATGGCTGGTGAGGCACTGGCACTGACTCTTTACAAATATTATATTTTGACCTAAATCAAAATATAATATTATTTTCAAAAGCTTTTTTTGTCTGATGCTTCAATTAATTTTAAACAGACAGTTCAACAAAAGGATACCCAAAAAATGTAATTTTATCATTTAAATATCGAATTGTTCTCTCTTAGTAAGATCCCATCTTCAATACAATTGCAGTCTTACCTTGACTTGAAGATTAAGTCCATTTGCCTATCCTTCTGGACAAAAATCTCTATTACTTTTTTGTAAAAGTCCTCCATATGTTCTTGTCGTTTCAAAAGTCTATCATAAATCTAATCTAATCAATAGATTTATGATTCGAAAATTATAAAAGTAGGGTAGACATGTGGATATTATCCGGCTGAACGTTTCCCACAGACCTTATTTGGAGCTATTTTCTAAAATCCTATGGAGAAATCTCATTGCTTTTTTGTGGAGGGAAGCCATGCGCAGCTTACTTCCGGGTTTTAGGACGCCTCACTGCAGCTCTCTCGTCTCTTCTTCACACACCACACTTTTCGCGGCACACGTACTTACAGCCAATTAGCTCTGAATTATGTGAGATGATGTATGGTGGGGATGGCAGCTCTATACCCCTATGGTCATTATTTTTTTGCCACACACATTAAATAGGAAAAATATTCTGAGCATGCGCAGTGTCGTTTTTACAGTCACCGTTCACTTAGACAGAGAGAGGGAGGGGCAGGATCAGGTTTTGTCCCACAAGGCTCTAAACAGCTCAATAGGCACACACTGTAGACACTAATTAGAAGAACAGAGACTAAAACAGCAATGTACAGACGAATCAGATTATAAAACATGACCTTAAAATATATTTTATATATTTTTTAATTTCTTTTTTGCATTTTGTTGTAATCATTATTTTTAATACTTTCTGCTGACACTAGGTGGGGCTGTGCCCCACATTACATTGCATTTAGCTGACGCTTTTATCTAAAGCGACTTACAATAAGTACATTCGACCAGGAAGACACAACCTTGAAGAAAACAGAATCATATAAGTACATCAGGTTTCATAGAGCCAAGTATTTCAAGTGCTACTCAACTGGCTATAGATAAGCCAGTCCTTTATTAGTATATAAGTGCTCTGTTAGCAGTTCTTTGTTAGTAATTCTATCGCTCGAGGTGGAGTCGAAAGAGATGGGTTTTCAGTCTGCGCCGGAAGGTGTGTAAGCTTTCTGCCGTCCTGATGTCAATGGGGAGCTCATTCCACCATTTTGGAGCCAGGATAGCAAACCCACGTGTTTTTGCTGATGGGAACTCTTTCTGGGTCAGCTGGGGACGTATCTTCCTGATGTCGTAAAGCGTGTATCTGCAACAACGGGTTGTAGCAGCGATGTTTGCAGTGAAGCACAGGTTGTTATCTAGGCTCACACCCAGATTCCTTGCAGTCTGGGTCGGGGAAACAACAGAGGTGCCGATGTTGATAGTCAGGTCAAGAGTGGGACAATCTTTTCCCGGAAGGAAAAGCAGTTCAGTTTTGTCAAGGTTGAGCTTGAGATGATGAGCGGACATCCACTGAGAGATGTCAGCTAAACAAGCAGAGATGCGTGCGACGACCTGGGTCTCTGAGCGGGGAAAGGACAGAATTAATTGGGTGTCGTCAGCGTAGCAATGGTATGAAAAACCATGCGGGCTAATGACAGATCCGAGCGAGTTTGTGTACAGGGAGAAGAGGAGGGGACCAAGAACAGAGCCCTGAGGGACCCCTGTAGTTAATTGACAAGGGTCGGACTCAGATCCTCTCCAAGTTACCCTGTAGGTACGGTCTTTGAGGTATGAGGTGAGGAGGGAAAGTGCAGAGCCTGAAACTCCAAGTTCTTAGAGAGTGCGAAGGAGGATCTGATGGTTCACCGTGTCGAATGCAGCAGACAGGTCCAAAAGGATGATGACAGAGGAGAGGGAGGCTGCTTTAGCAGTGTGCAGTTCCTCAGTGACAGCAATGAGAGCAGTTTCTGTGGAGTGACCTGCCTTGAAACCAGACTGGTGCGGATCCAGAAGGTTGTTCTGATGGAGATAACAGGAGAGTTGTTTAAAGACAGCGCGTTCAAGTGTTTTAGACAGGAACGGGAGGAGAGAGACAGGCCTGTAGTTTATAACATCAGACGGGTTGAGAGTGGGTTTCTTTAGGAGAGGGTTTACTCTCGCCTCCTTGAGACTGTTTGGAAAGTGACCAGAAGTTAGAGAAGTGTTGATGAAATGGGTGAGAAACGGTAGAATATCAGGAGCGATAGTCTGAAGGAGGTTTGAAGGGATAGGGTCCAGAGGACAGGTGGTAGGGCGGGCAGAGGTAATGAGGGTAAGAACCTCACTTGGCGAGAGAGGGTGGTTAGTGTGCGAGTTTCAGAAGCTGAGATTCTACTATTTTACTGCTTGAGAGCAGAGGTAATGTTTTCCTCGTTATTATTGATATCAAAGTAGTACATATATTGTTTGTATTAGTCAACTATAACAAAAGTATGTGAAACTGTGTGTACATTGAACTAAGGGGGATGGGGGGGTCGCAGAGAGGGAAGTCTCTGCAAAAGGTGTGGGTGTGTGAAAGTACACCCAATGCATCTGTTTTACCTTAAATGGTAAAAGACTCTTGTTTCTGTGGGTCCTCTGCTGGCACGCGCTGATTCGCTGCGACACAGCATCTTTTGCATCTCCCAATGAGATGACCTGAAAAGATGACCAGCTGACCCAACCCCTCCTGTTTTATTCTTGTATGAAAGCCTGTTCGGCCTTGGGTTCGCTCTCTTTCCTGCTGCCGTCAAGATGATAAGTTCTCCCGGCATTAGGACCAGAGCAGGGGGAGGCCTGACCTCTTTGAGAAGTGTATTGTATTATTACCGTTTATTATTAAAACAGATTATTGTTTAACCCTCGTCCTGGTTGTTTTGAGTTTTCCTTCTTTTAAAGCAAACTCATATAGGATCGGCGCGGAGCAGAGATATCTACTCCAACAATTTCGGCGCGGAGCAGAGATATAATCTCCAACAAGTGTTGATTTAATTACATAGCCAGTGTTACAATTTCTCTTTCTGTGGATCACTGGCTGTTGCTCTGTTGGGTGTGGCCGTGACTGTGAATGTGTGTGCGCAGTCGAGGCGGGAGAACAAGTCGGGGGAGCATACCACCACATTCTATTTGGAGCATAAACTGACAAAATTGTTAGTCAATGTTTCGACCCATTAGCCTAGTACAGGTATTTATTTATTTAGCTGATTAATAAACCAGCGCTTACCTTCAGCTACATAAATACTAATGCTTTTACATTGGCTGCTGTCTTCGCTCCATGTGCTAGTAATATGTGCTGCTATCATTATTTTTATTTTTATTGAACCTTTATTTAACCAGATAAAAGCATTGAGATAGAATCTCATTTGCAATGCTGACCTGGCCAAGAAGGCAGCAACGTTACACTTAACACATAACACAAACATATAAAATACAGAGAACATAACCAAGAAAACAAAAGACAAAAAAGCAGTCACTACATTGTGCACATTAGGACAGTAAGAAAGGTGCACTACTTATGACTGCAAGAGCAGCTAGTGGTAAGGACTTCAGACAACTTCAATTTAAAACATGCTATTGAGACAAGTGCCGTCAGTTTGAGGTGTGATTGAAGGTCATTCCAGGACCAAGGACCATAATAAAAAAGACTCCTTTTCCCAGCCTCAGTCCGCACAGCAGGAACCTGGACCCGTATCCAGGCACTGGATCTGAGGTTGTAACGGTACGTCCACACAGCAGCTTTTCAAAAATCTTGAAAATCTTGGAGCTGGGCGTGTCTGACAGCTTGGGGATTTTTTGCGAGCAATGCGACCAACAACCAATCACATGAATCTCCCGCCCCCGACATACAAAGCAAAAAACCCCGGGGATTTTATGCGAGCAATATATATATATATATATATATATATAAACTCCCCAAACAGGCGAAAACCTACCAGTTTCACCCACTGTCTCTGCCACCTCCCTCCATGCCTGGTTCCTCCGGTTTGTATCCCGTTAATAGTTCTGGTCATAAAGAACCGGGTTGCTACCGTAATTTCTCGTTTGGAATATGAGGAAATTAACTGCGGTCTGGTTCTCCCTGCTTACACGCGGTTTGATTGGCTAGCGCTTCTACTGTCAGATTTGCATAAACGTGTTTGATTGGCTGGCGCTTCCAGCTCAGCTTCAAAAGTTGAACATTGCTCAACTTTGGAATCCTGGAAATCCTGGACATCCTGGAAATCTTCGCTTCGCTCCCCCATAATGCAGTTCGGCGAAAAGCGAGGCAAAGTGACGTCATCCCCATTCAAAGTCAATGGGCAGAGAAGCGTTGGAAGCGGTGGAAGATTCTTCTGAAGCTGCTGTGTGGACGTACCGTAAGAGTCACAAACTGGAGCAAATCTGGCACATATGTACAGTGGAAGCTTACCTAAAATGGCTTTATACATTAATAATGATGAGTCCTATAGGGTGCATTTGATATATAACGCAGTGCAGCATTAGCCAGGGTTGTTTAGCCTAACCTCTTTGTAATATCATTACAAAGTCTGTCATTGGGGCCTTTAGCTCCATGTGTTAGTAATATTAGCTGCTATTGTTAGCCGCGGGTGTTAAGCTTCAAGTGTTAGTACGTTTAGCTGCTATAATTAAAGCTAAACACCTGCGGCTAACGATAGCAACTAATATTGACAGGTGGAGCTAAACGCCATAGTAGCTAATATTACTAACACGTGGAATTAAACACCCATGACCAACAATAGTAGCTCCTGTAATATTAATAAGATGTGAGGCTAATATATGCTACTTTAATATATTACTAACATTAGGGTGACCATATTTTGATTTCCAAAAAAGAGGACATGCTGCCCCCAGCCTCGAGATACTTGATGATACTCAACGTTTATTCAAAGATGCCTTATTGTTTTAAAGTATGCCTCCTCTGTATGGATATAAAATTATTATTTATATTATTTTACTGTATATAACACAATAATATCTCTCTATAACCAAAGACACACCAAACCAAGGTTACTCAACAATCAACATGCTTTATTATGCCTAGAACTATCTCTGACAAATCTCAAATGCACAAGAATAACTTAAACATCAACCTGTAACAAAATAATAGCTCTCTTTTCAAGTCTTACTGGACAAAAATAAATAACAAAATATATGAAATAGTAGAAAATAGAAAATCCAGCTTTAACAAATAATCTCTTTGTATCTTGTCAATGTAAACAATAAAACAGTAACCTCACAAAGATACTAATCCAATTATTTTAAAAGTGCACTATGCAGTTTTGGATTTCACATTTGCATAATCGCCATTAGTGAACATAACATAACATTTGATTACCTAAATCAAACCAAACACATTTTGAGGCACCATGAACCAAATATAAGCCTACTTTAAATGTTTGTAAACACAATTCCAGGCCCCTTCATTGTAAACAACCACAGTGAAACGACAACTTTTCACATATTTCTAGCTTCTAGCTAACAGTTTTCTAGGGTCCCAATTTAAAATTAAAAGTTTAAAGTTTCTCTCCCACAGCTACATAGCTTTCTCTCTCTGCATAGCTGCATACTTCAATCTTCTTCATCCTGCTTTTCTTCTTCATCCCCCTTGTCTGCCCATCGATATTTAGCTGTGGAGCTGATCTTTCCCAGCAGTTTTCGGTTGCTCAACAAATAAGCATGAAAGTCTTTGCAAGACATGTCTTTCAAATTGTATTGCACAAATAGAATCCCCTTCAGTGACTCAACAGACAGCTGGTTTCTCTCCTTGGTCCACTGGCTCTGCATCAGTGAGAAAATCCTCTCAACATTTGCATTGTGAGAGGAAAGTGCAAAGACAAACTGTGCAGTCTTCAGTAGTTCTGAGTAACATGCAATGCTTTTGGCCTTCTCAAAATATTTGGTCCACTTCTGGTGCACCTGCAGGCCACTGAACTCCTCATCACGGTTGCACCTTTCTGTGAATCTCTTCAGATTGGTGACCTGGTCAAAACACTTGACATCATAGATTACCACCCCCTTCTCTCCTAGGAACTTGATGCAGGCCTCCACATCATTCCACTCTGGTGGCTCACTCAGATCCATCCACGTGAATGTGGAGAACTCTTCCATGGGAGTCATCCACTTCTCCAGATACTCCAGACATGTACTGTACAGGCCTTGCACATCAGCACAGAACTGGTAATATTCCTTACCAAGTCCATCACTACGCTTTTGTGCCAGTAGTCCCTTAACTTTAAGGGACATGAAGTTGTTGCTCTTGCGTTCAAGAAGAATGGTGTGGATGCTGTTCATTATTTTCTTTACCTCCATAATGGAGTTCTTCTCCTTTTCCATGTCTTGAATGTGGGTGTGGAACGCAGACATGAGTGAGTGCATGTGCCAGAGGTAGATCTCACTGAATTCGTTTTCAAAAAACTTCTTGATCACTATGGGTGGTTTTTGCTGAGACAGAAAGAATGCCTTTAAGGCTGGAAACATCTGTATCATCCTCTCAATGCCTGGAACAATGACAGCCACCTTGTCTTGCTGTGAGAAAGCATCCTTCTGTATTCAATGTCAACAAAATCACAGTACTCCTTCAGGCTCTCAGTGCGCACAGTGTAAATGTGGAAGTACTGGTAGATTTTGAACATGATATTCTCGAGGTCAATATCTATTGTGTCTGCCCCGTGATGAACACAATTATTCAATATGTGTGCTGGGCAACCCACACCGATCAGAGTGTTCTTCTGCAGCAACCTCTTCAAATTTGCAAACACATTCTTTCCCCCTTCATCACGTCGGATTCCTCCAAAGTTTGTGTTGCAATTGTCGCCCGTAAATGCAATGCATTTTTCAGACAAATTGTTTTTTGCCAATGTTTCAATGAGATATTGTGCAATGGTTTCTGCTGTCTCATTTGGTGTGTCTTTAACCTCGATTAATTTAGTTTGCATGCCACCCCTCTTCCAGTCAAAGTACTGGATTATGATTGGGAATATTTTCACTGCTCCGTGGTTACTCCCGTCTGTAGAAACACCACAGTACTGGATTTCTTTGAGTGCTTCATGTGCGACATCAATCGAGTGGGGCGCTATAACACCATTGACAATGGCTTCGGTTTTAGTGCGCGCACTACTGAATTTGTTGGCAGTGTCAGAGTCTGGAAATGCTTTTTTTTAGCAAGGCACTTGTGCAATCCATAGATCTGTAGCTGTTGTGATGTTTCAGTGTGAAATGCAAACGCACCCTCCGCTGCATTTACAGCATCCTCTGTTTTGCCTGGTCTAACAAAGAAGTCTGTCAACTTTGCCGACAAACTCTCACCTTGCACAGCTTTCCTATGTTTGTCTGTGTCCATGTGCGCTTTAAGATCACCTGCACCTTTATTGGACACACACACACATATGTGCAAGCTTTGCACACGGTGCACTCCGCCTCCCATTTGTTCCGACCGGGTCGGTACATTTGGAATTTCTTCTGCAATTCATCTGTAAAAGTACATTTGCGCTTTGGCATTGTGAATGTGAGCTGCGGTCCGCTCTGTCCCCTTCCTCTGTGTGTGTGTCAGCGTAGTTGTAGAGCCGCCCACAAAGTTTCAGACTCAGGGATTACGTCACACACGCAACAGAGTACCGTAGTATTCTGTGCAATGCGCCAGTCAATTTAAGTACATGCAAACGGTCCGCGAAACCCGGACATTTTCATGAATTTATAAACCCCCCCCGGACGACCCGGACAGGGCGTGAAAAGAGGACATGTCCGGGCAAAAGAGGACGTTTGGTCACCCTAACTAACATGTGAAGCTAAACACCCGAGGCATATTAGCTGCTATCGTTAGCCACGGGTTTTTAGCTCCACGTGTTAGCAATAGGTCTACTCGCTGTTATCGGTAGCCACGTGTTTAGCTCCACATGTCAGTAATGCTATCGTTAGCCACTGGTGTTGAGCTCCACTGTTAGCATTTTTGCTAAATTATTTCAACGACACTTAAATGCATAATCATATTTTTGTAGCAACAGGTCTGTTAGACATTTCTGTAATACGTTTGCTAATGAATTTGTATTCTTATAGGACACCATGTTGGTGAAAGTAAGATGGGGATGCAGATGTCTTTGAGGAGCTTTTACAAGCAGGGAACCTTACAGTCAAAGTGTCCACAGGACAGTCTTCAGGTAAGATTCAGACTCGCAATGACAAATCAGGGATCATACTGAGTTTTTGCTGTTGGGAGATGACCCTGTAACATCGTTTGGAGTGCTGAAAGTATGTTTTTTTTTCTTTCATTGAGTATGTCATTCTTTTATCTATCTTGCAGTTGTGCTTCAAAATGTATCGCACATTTGCTGGAGTCGGACGTTTCAGACACCTCATTCTCCATGACCAATGCTTCATCCTCTGCGGTGTCTGATTCATCAGATGCAAGAATAGTTCTTGAGAGAGACAGTGGAGTAAAAAGAGTCCACGCTGATCGGGAATCAGCCAAAGAGGTACAGGGGCCTACACTTTTGCAATTTACTCAGTTCTTTATTAATCATTAAACATGGATATATTGTGCAGATAAGCTATGATTTGTATGCAGGAATGCCCAAGATAATGACTTCCCATATGATTCTTCTTTATCTTCTAGATCAGGGGTGTCAAACTCAAGTCCCGGGGGCCAAATCCGGCCCACGACTTCATTTTATGTGGCCCCACAAGAGCTTGCAAAGAATATAATATGTTTGTTATACGGTTACATGCTACTTTACAGAAGCACGTTGCCCATAAACTACATGTCCCACAATGCATCTCATTTCTTTTTTCAAAATGTTACTTTTTTTTCAAAATTTCACTTTTTATTTTTATTTTGCTTTTCTTTTAAAAATCATTTTGTGATGTTCTCACTGAAGAGACTTGCAATTATTTGCCCTAGACTTCTGCTTTCAGACCGAGTTAATTATGAAGTTATTACCCTATCTGATAATAATCCAATGCAAAAGCAATAATGTAATATTATATTATACATTATTTTATATATATTAAATATTTATATATGCAGTTTTATATAGTCTTAAAGTTACAACCGGCCCTTTCAGTACAACCATAATGCTGATGTGGCCCGAGATGAAAATGAGTTCGACACCCCTGTTCTAGATGGTCAGAGATGTTCTCCAGTCTAAGCTAGGGGGAGAAAACATCTTGCAAGAGTATGCAACAACTAAAACATTGATGGATGGTACACAACGACAGATGGTAAACCTTCCGGTGGCTGACATGATCGAAGTTCATGGGTAAGGACTGAATATTCCCTTTTGGTGTTAATCATGTTTTCACAGATAGTGCTAAGTAATGTACATTTTGGAAACAGCTGCTCACATGTTAAAACAGTCTAAAGCTGTAAGGCATTTATACTTTTAAGATAAAAAAAATATTTTTAAAGGAGGATATGTGCGAGAAAAGTGTGCTCTTGGCATCATCACTCTATTTCCATGTCTAAGAGATCCATACTCAAAGAATGGATACGTAAGTCTATGAATGAATGACCTGTATTCGAATTTGTGAAAAGGAAGTGTGTTCATTCTTAACTTTTTGAACAACCTTCACTTCTGTGTTCTCAGTTTTGATTTCTTTTTGGATGTTACAGGAACACTACTATGATGCAGATGGTGGATCTGGCTACTTGGCATGGAGGGTAAAGACGGTTCAGCGCAACACTGCAGTTCAGTCCCGGAGGTGGTCCAAAGAGCAAGAGGGATTTTCTCTTGACTTGTGAGCAACTGACTGGCGAGGAATGCAGAGAGGCAATATCCTTCATGAAGCATTCAGCTGACTGATCAGTTGTCAAAGAGAAGATGAAGGCAACATTTCAGTGTCGGCAAGCAATGACTCGGGACCAGCAAGCCTCTTCAACAGTCCTGGATGTGTTTCCTTGTTTCCTCAACATCCCTGGCTTGGTAAGAACAACATGTCATATTTAGTTTCTTATTTGTAATTATTTGGATGGTCTGAGGGGTTGCCATGACTCATGGTGTTTCTCCTGTAGGTTGACCAAGATTTCACAATGATGTTTGGAGAAGAGATTTCTGGAAAAATGTTGGCGAGATAGCCCACTTTCTTCAAACCTAGGATCTTGGCCGACTGCAAGAACCTACACTCTAATGTTCATGTTGATGACCTCTTGTCTGCACAACAACACTCAAATGAGTCAGGCAAGTATTTTCTCTTGCAGATTTTGTTTACTGAAAATCTTGAGACCTTTCAATGTTATCAGTTGCGTAACCTTGATTTAAGACTATTTTCAGCTTTAAACGACTGACTGTTATATTTGCATATTTTTTGCCCGTAGGATGGGACAGTGACCTGACAAGCATTCTACTCTTGGTTCATCTACTCCATCCAACCTCAAAAGGCCATAAGAAGAGTGCTACAATTAGCTCGTATCAAGCTGTCAGCCATGTTGTGAGATATCTTAAGGTATTCATCATTCAACAGTTCAACAGTCCTACGTCATCGTTGACCACAAGGCCATCCCTTGCAAGAGGCAGACATCCATGGCAGCCTTCGATGAACTCTTCAAAGCTCACTTCATCTTCAGTGTCAACTACTATGAATCCCTCACCAGCTTCTACACTTTCATCCAAACCACGGTATTTAACATTGATATTGGAAGTGCCAAGGAAAGTCAAAGAACTCAGAGCAAGGCTTCTGCACACTGATATCTGAAGTTATATACATCACTGGATGCAAATATGCTGATTTGTTTTATCTGTAAGGGACACCACAAAAGTTCTGCATTGCTTCGTCAGCATTTGAATTTTCACCATGGTTTATATCCCGGAAAGTCATTACGTTTGAAATGTGGCCAGCCGGGATGTTCTTTATCCTTTTGTACTTATTCAACAAGTACAAAAGACACTCAACGAGACACTCAACGAGAAACTGATGAATCTTCAAGTTCTCAGGCAGTTTGTACTGACACTTCCGTAACCTCCCAGGTTACTTTTGATAAACAGCACGTGTTAAACATGTGTGGTTCTGTTGTAGCCCAGTTACAAGCATCTGGTGTTGCTGAGAGCACTGTCCAAGCAATGGTGGGGTCCATGGAAGAGCTTGTAAATGATATTCATAGACAAGCAAGAGATGCAGTTCTCAACTGCAGTTCAGAGGTCCAAGGCACTGATTTGGGTAAAAATGTGGGAAATAGTTTTGATCTGCTAGAAAATCCTTTCACATCCTTTAATACAGGATCCAAACGACAAAGGTTCTTTGAAGAAAAGTGTGAATTATTCCTGCAGGCAAAACAACAAGAAGAAGGTACTTATAATGACATAAGTGATGGTTCATATTTCAAAAAGATTTGTCTCTACAGGTTTTACTCTATTATGACGATTTTGAGACAGCAAATCCCTTAGGTTCAAAGAAGGGTATGCACAAACTTGGTTGTATTTACTTCATATTGAGGAACCTACCCCCAAAATGTAATTCTGTGCTGATGAATATTCATGTCATGGCACTTTTTCATGCACAAGACCTGAAAAATATGGATTTGATGCTATACTAAAACCTCTCACTGATGATCTTAAAATACTGGAAATGCAAGGGATAGAGGTGCCTTTCTCTGACTCGCCATTGCTAGGATCTGTTATTCAAGTAACAGGTGATAATCTGGGTTTACACGGGCTGTTTGGTTTTGATGAGTGTTTCAGCGCAACATACTGTTGTAGGTTTTGTTTAACTACTAAAGAAGATTTACAGTCCGTCTTCACTGAAGATGACCCTGGTATGGTTTTTCGTACTAAAGAAACCCATGCAGAACATTGTGCAGCTCTACAGGAAAATCCTATTTTAGGTTCAACATGTGGTGTCAAGAGGACATGCTTGCTCAATACACTAACATTTTTCCACACCTCTGATAACTACGCGGTGGACATCATGCACGATTTGCTTGAAGGTGTAGTGCAGTATGAACTGAAACTTGTATTTCAGTACCTTGTCAATAAGAAGTGTCTATCTCTGGAAACACTGTCAATGAGGATCCAAAGTTTCAACTATGGATATACTGAGAGACGGAACAGGCCAAGTGGTTTAAAAATGGATGAGAGCTAAAATCTTGGATTTAATGCAATTCAGTCATGGTGTCTCTTGCGAAATGCTGCCCTTACTCTTGGTGATGCTGTTGAAAGAAACAACAATTGTTGGAATCTGCTCCTCCTCTTGATTCAGATTGTGAATATTGTTTTTTCACCAATTATTACAAATGGTATGACATATTACATTGATCACCACAAGCTGTTCAAATCTTTGTTTCCTGACAGAAGACTTATTCCAAAGCATCATTTTATGATACATTACCCAAGGTGTATTCCAAAAATAGGTCCACTCCTCCATGTATGGGCAATGTCGCAGATTGCCTCTCCAGAGTCGTCATCGGAGCCGTCCAGTTGGGCCTGGCGGCGGACCAGGTCAAAGACCCCGGCGTCCAGGCCCTGAAGAAGGAGGGCGTGGGGCTGCGCTTGGAGGACGTGGTGTTCGGCGACGCGGGCGTTACTCTCCTGTGTGATGTCTCCACGGGCCTGCTGCAGCCAGTCATTCCCGCCAGTTGGAGGCGCTCTGTGTTTGAGGCAGTGCACGACCTGTCACAGAATTGGGGCATGCGGTTCCGGTCCCATCTCTTCCAGCGGCCGCCCCTTCAGAAGTCGCCTCCCGGAGTCGGGGTGGTCGGTGTTGTGTATTAGTACAAATACATTAATGAAGCAAGGGACAGAGGATACGGTACTTAGCTCTTTACTGTTATTCATGCTTCTTTTCTGCCACAGCATCAACTCCAGGGCATACACTTATTCTCTCCACATTGTAGGTTACTCTGGTTACACGGCGCCCCCTATTGGCAGGAGTATATCAGAACACGACATTTCCCCCCTTTCTTAAAATAGCTACTTCTCCACTTGAACAGTACACATAACATTAGCATTTTAAACAGACACTTCTGTAGTAACCATCTGTAATAATAATAACTTCACATATCACAATATGCAGAACAGTTTCAAACATTAATTCAACCACAGTTTAAGTGACATAGTCCTCAATCCAAGCAGGCTGCTTTCTGATTTGCTGGTTCCTGCTCTCAGCACCATGCACTGTAGCTGGCTCAGCAGGCCTCACTTCTTCTGATGGAGGAGTGAATGTTTCTGGAAGCACCGACAGGTGTGAAATATCCCAGGTTTTTCCATAATCAAGCGTGTAACTGTGAGGTCCTTTCTGCTGGGGCACTTTCAGAGGCTCACTGAACTTTGGCTTTCCCTTTTTGACATGCAGCGGGTTTCTCACACGCACCAGGCTTCCCGGATGTATTTTGGGAATCTTGGCATTTCTTTTGGCGTCAGTGTATGTTTTCATGTGCCACTGTTTCTTTTCCACTCTGTCTCTCAGTTCCTGATCCTGAGTATCAGTAAGCTGTGGCAGGATTGAGAGTTTGGTTCGCATTTTTCTTCCATACATGAGCTGGAAAGGAGATGTCCCTGTAGTGGCGTGAGGTGTAGCTCTGTAGACCTGAAGAAACTCAGCAACGTGAGCTTTCCACGGAGCGTTCTCTCTCTGTGCAGTGAGAATGCTTTCCTTCAGCCCTCTATAGCCTCTCCACAGCTCCATTTCCTTCTGGATGGTAGATTGTAGTCCTGGTGTGTTGGATGTCTCTTTCTTCTAGGAAAAAGGCGAGTTCTGAGGATGTGAATTGTGGACCGTTATCTGTCACCACAGAGACGGGGTTCCCTTTTTGGCGGAACACTGATCTCATGAAGGTGATCACTGTTGCAGTAGTGCATCTTGGGGCAAAACACACTTCTGGCCATTTTGAATAGTAGTCAGTCATAGTAATAGCTATCTTACAGTTGTCATTTCGGAGAACAGCATTCAGATGGACCCATCAAAGGTCAGTGCAGTCACTGAGTAGCCTACACCTTCCAATCAGAAACTCATGCAACGATTTTTGGCCTTTGCCAATTTCTACAGACGTTTCATCAGAAACTATAGTTCTGTGGCTGCCCCACTGCATGCTTTAACCTCCCCCAAGGTGAAGTTCCAGTGGTCCCCCCTAGCAGAACAGGCTTTCCCGGAGGCTTAAGAGGAGCTTCACTTCGGCCCCTATTCTCACGCTTCCTGACCCACTTCAGCAGTTTGTGGTCGAGGTGGACGCTTCAGATGTGGGCGTTGGGGCAGTCATTTCTCAAAGGTCAAAGAAGGACAACAAGCTCCACCCCTGTGCTTTCCTGTCTCGGAAACTCTCCCCAGCCGAGAGAAACTATGATGTGGGTAACAGGGAGCTGTTGGCAATTAAGGTGGCTTTGGAGGAGTGGCGCCACTGGCTGGAGGGAACCGAGCACCCTTTCCTAGTGTGGACCGATCATAAGAACCTTCAGTACATCAGATCTGCAAGACGCCTCAACTCCAGACAAGCCAGGTGGGCCCTATTCTTTACCCGATTCAACTTCACCCTGTCTGTTAGGATTTGTCTGTGTTGGTATTTTTCTTATCCTTTTCTATCTTTGGGTTTCCTGTTTTATTTTGTAAAGTGTTCACCCCCGTTTCCTGCCTGTTTGCTTGCTGTCGGTTTCCCTCTCTGATTACCCAATTGTGTTCACCTGGTACATATGTGTTTTCTCGTCCCTCCTCACCTGTCTCGTGTTTATGTGATTAGTCCTGGGTGTATTTAAGTTCTGGGTTTTCTGTCTCTCTTTGTCGGGTTGTCTTGTGTGATAACTAAGTTCGTCGGTGAGTGTTCTGTTTGTCTTTGTCGATATACGTATCATACTGTAGCCTTGAAATAAAGGAGTTTTCAGTTATATCGGCATTTGGGTCCTACTTCCAACACAAACCGTAACACTGTCATACCATCCCGGTTCTAAGAACGCTAAAGCTGATGCTCTATCCCGCCTGTTTGATTCCGATCCAGCTCCTCGCACTCCCTCGCTAATCATTCCCTCCTTTTGTGTAGTGGGGGCAGTCACATGGGACAATGTTTTGGTTCCCGACGGTTGCCCACAGAACCGGTTGTTTGTTCCTGACCCTCTTCTCTCACAGGTCATCCACTGGGCACATACTTCCCTCCTCTCCTGCCATCCTGGCGTTCGCCGCACCATGTTCTTCATTAAGCAGCGGTTCTGGTGGCCCTCCATGGAGAGGTCGGTCGAAGAGTACGTGGCAGCCTCTTCCGTCTGTGCCCGGAACAAGACTTCCCGTCAGCCCCCTTCTGGTCTTCTGTGCCCGCTCCCAGTGCCACATCGCCCCTGGTCTGACATCTCGTTGGACTTCGTCACAGGGTTGCCGCCGTCTCAAGGTAACACCACTATTTTGACAATTGTGGATAGATTTTTGAAGATGGTCCACTTTGTCCCGCTGCCTAAGTTGCCATCTGCCAGAGAGACAGCAGAGGCAGTGTTGTTCCATGTTTTCCGTCTCCATGGTTTCCCTAGGGATGTTGTGTCAGACCGGGGCCCACAGTTTACCTCACAGTTTTGGAAGGCTTTCTCCTCACTCATCGGTGCCACAGTCAGCCTCTCTTCTGGACATCATCCGCAGTCTAACGGCCAGACGGAGCGGCTGAATCAGGAGCTTGAGACCTGTCTACGCTGCCTGGTGTCTCAGAACCCTGCCACGTGGAGCACACATCTGATTTGGGTGGAGTAGGCACACAACACTTTGCCTAGTTCTGCTACTGGTCTCTCACCTTTTCAGTGTGCCAATGGATACCAACCACCGTTGTTCCCCGACCTGGAGAAGGGGGTCAGTGTTCCATCTGCACATGCCCTCATCCGCCGATGTCATCGCACTTGGAGCCGGGCCCGCCAGGTGCTACTACGGAGTTCAGCCCGTTATAAAAGGATGGCCGATTGCCGACGTATCTCTGCTCTTGCCTACCAACCTGGACAAAGTGTGTGGCTCTCTACTCGAGACCTGCCCCTTCGAGTGGAGTCTCGCAAACTGGCTCCTCGTTTTGTGGGTCCCTTCCTGGTATCCAAGGTCATCAATCCTGTGGCAGTGCGGCTTCGACTACCTCAATCCTTGAGGGCCTATCCTACATTCCATGTGTCACGCATCAAACCGGTTAAAGTGAGTCCACTGGTCCACACCTCCAGACCCCCTCCACCCCCCCGGTTTATTGATGGTGGACCTGTATATACTGTGAAACGCCTCTTGGCAGTTCGACCTAGAGGCCGGGGACGTCAGTACCTGGTTGACTGGTAGGGCTACGGTCCTGAGGAGAGGTCATGGGTCTCCACCAGTAATGTCAGTAAGGACCTCATCATCCAAGACTTTCAACGTCAACATCCTGAACTACCTGGGACGTCAGGTGCCGTCCCTAGAGGGGGGGGGGTACTGTAAGGGCTTAGCCAGCATGTTGATGTTTTTGTTATTGTTCCTGTTTTCATTGTTGTTTCTCTCATTTCAGTCTCAGCTTTCCTGCCCTTGATTGAACTCCACCTGCTTCCCTTCCCTAATTAGCCTCACCTGTGCCCCATTATCATCTCTCCCTCTGTCTATTTAGTTTGCATCCACAGTCCCTTCAGTGCCAGTTCGTCTTAGTTATTCCTAGCGTTCCAGCAGTGTTTTTCTTAGTATCTGATTCCACGTGTACCTGACCCAGCTTCGTGTCCTGACCCGGTTCCTGTCTACTCCTTGTCTGTTTTGTTAGCCTTATTGACTGATCTCCCGTGTACCGAACCTTGGATATAAAGACCTTTTTTGCATCCTAATCCTCTGTCGTGCTATTGAGTCCTCCACTTGTGTTCATTCTGTCGTTACAGTACCACTCTGTTTCTCATGATGACCATTTCCAGTGCCTCAAACAGGTCCAGGCCCAGCAGTATTGAACCTGACTTCACAATGAAAAGGGTAGCTGAGGCAGTATTTCCGTCATGGAATGCACGTAAATGCAGTTTCCCTAGTACTGGGATTCTCTGTCTTGAGTATGTGACTAGAGGAACCTTTGTAGGTTTAAGTGGTATGTGACTGAAGTACACATGAGCAGGCAGCAGTGACACTGAAGAACTAGTATCTACTATCATCTCAAATGACTGGTTAGCAGGAGAAAGTCCCAAATCTACAGTGCACATTATTGTATTCTCTTTTGGGGCAGTATTATTCAGCAATAAAACAGTCAGTTCTGGAATAACGACCTCCCTCACTTCACGTTTTTGTTCTGAACGACACACTTTGGCAAAATGCCCAGTTTTTCCACAGGATTTGCATATTGTTTGTTGCAGAGCATTGTGTGGAATTGGCCATATGTTTATCTGAATCACATCTGTAACATCTTCGTGCTTGCTCAGACTTTCTCTCACCTTTCCTTTGTTTACTTGCAGCGGGAAGTTTTTGTTCCCATTTTGGCGGCCTGATCTCTCTCACAGGCACTTCACTGTTGGAGAACTCGGCCACGTTGCGCACCGCCGTTTCCACCTGATTTGCAATCTGAATGGCTTTATCCAGTGTCAGTTTGTCTTCTAGCAGCAAGTATTCACGTATGTGTCCACTGTAGGCTTTTTCCACTATCTGATCACGCAGCATATCCTGTTCTGCATTTCCAAATTCACACAAAACGATAATTTCACGTAGCGCAGAGACGTACTGTGCAATTGTTTCATAATGTCTCTGGGCTCGTTGGCGGAACTTGTGTCTCTCCGCAATTACGTCTACCTTCGGTACGAAATGCGCCGGTAGTGCAGTCACGGCATGGTTGTATGTAGTTCCCGTTTCAGTCAATGTGTAGAAAATCCTCTGTGCTTCGGTTCCGACGCTGTGTAGCAGCGTAGCACGTATACGGGTATCCGGCCACTTGGCTCCTTCCACGTCGATCACTAGCAGGTAGTTTTCGAACATTTTTAGCCATGTTCCAAATGGCATAGTAGGTTATCCCGGACACTGAAGAAAGGTGGGAGGTAAAGGAGTAGAAGCCACGGCCATCCTCGTCGCCAATTTGTTGTGTATTAGTAAAAAGACATTAATGAAGCAAGGGACAGAGGATACGGGGACTAAGCTCTTTACTGTTGTTCATGCTTCTTTTCCGCCACAGCATCAACTCCCGGGAATACACTTATTCTCTCCACATTGTAGGTTACTCTGGTTACACGGCGGCCCCTATTGGCAGGAGTCTATCAGAACACAACAGTCGGCTTGTCGTTCCTCCCCGCCGCACAGACTTTGTGTATGAGTGAATTCTGGGGGGGCTTGTGTGGTGACAGTTACGGGACATAATTCACTGAGTCATATGGTGTGTGTTGCACCACGGACGAGTTAGTGAGTGCACCGGTGTTGTTGTTAGTCTAGACTCTAGCTTGACATGAGTAGCGAGCAGATGTACGTCCCTTGTCTTTATACGAATGGATAATAAAGTGTGGAGTTCCATTCTGAACACACCGCCTCTGACTCCCTTTCATCGGCTCTACAACCTCAAACATTAAAACTAGGGCTGTCAGTCGATTAAAATATTTAATCGCATGATTGTCCATAGTTAATCTCGATTAATCGCACATTAATTGCACATGTTTGATCTGTTCTAAATGTACCTTAGAGGAATATTTTTCAAGTTTGTAATACTCTTATCAACATATGAGTGGACAAATATGCTTTATGCTAATGTTTATTATCATTTGAGCAATGACAAATATTCTCATGAATATTAAACACAACATCTTCTGAACATTACAAATATTTGCCTCAATTCAACCTGGAACCTCTCTCATACAATAACAATACAAATGGTGTGTGTGTGTGTGTGTGTGTGTGTGTGTGTGTGTGTGTGTGTGTGTGTGTGTGTGTGTGTGTGCGCGTGCGTGCGTGCGTGCGTGTTGGATCGTTGGAGCTATGTGCAACTCAAGGCATATGCTCGAACGGGAGCTGCCTGGACGCTGCAATCATGTTGCGCGCACTATCCGTGCTGAATGTGCTGACTTGTCGTACCATGTCCCGCTGTCTGGCTACCTGCATAAAGTCAAGTGCTCGGCGCAGTTGTCGGCGAAATGTCACTTCTCTGTTTTCATTTAAACAGCTCCTTATATCCGTTAGCGCAGCTAGCTAGCACCAGATGCTAACAACAACAATACACGTAAGGTCTCTCTCTCGCTCGCGCCACACATACACACACCCTCCCGGTCCTCCCGATGGCCAGTCGGTGCCTGCCGGTGAGCGTGGAAGTGTGGTCTGCCACAAGCGGGCGGCAGGAGCGGGGCTGTCAGCATCAGCTTGTAGATGGTATTTTAAACTCGATGCGCTCTGAAACTACAGGGCGGCCAAGGACAAAAAATACACATGCATTAATCGCGTTAAAATAATTAGTGGCGTTAATTTTTTTTTGCGTTAAAAAAATACAGAGTTACGTGTTTCTGTACTTGCTCTAAGAAGAAAGGACAGTAAAAGAAGAGCTTTGTGGCTTCAGGCTTAATCGCCGTTCAAATGACAACGTTGGTTTCCCCAAAAGTGGGTGGTGCTGTAAAGTGACGTAGATTTTACTCTCATCTATTATTCAAAACCATTCTATTTATTCTAACGTAAATTACATGCCAGTGTTTTATCTTTTTATTTAGCGATTTGTTTTTCCAAGTTTAACTGGGAATAGTGGCTTGATTTTGTTCTCAGCAGGGGACTTTGACAGAGGATTTCTAAAAGAATACACAGTAAAAGTACTTCAATGTATTGTTAGTAGTACAAAGTCAAACCGTATCAATTTCATTATGAAAAAATAATTGTTATCATTCATCAAAGATAGCCGAAAACATGCAGTACTATGGAGGGGACTCTGATAGAGGATACAAAGTACACAGTAAAAGTACTTCCTTTTATTTCTGGTAGCAGTCAACTAGTACAGAGTCCAACAGTATCAGTTTTATTCAGAACTTGTTGTAAAAAATATTTGTATCACTCATTGAATATAGCAGGAAAGGAAATGAAGAGCAGCTGATTTGAAAAGACAAACTCGAGAGACGGCTGATTGACCACGTGCAGAATCGCTGTATAGTTTAAATCTCCTTAGTTACAATGTTGTCCATTTTACCCATAGGCTTATTATATTTACAGCCCCTAATAACATTAATTTTCTGGGCTCAATATGTGTCTTGGCTGTTTTCGTTGTGATCGCTAAATTCACTTTATAATATTATCACGATAACACTGACCCAGATCGCTGGATCGCTAGAAACACCATGCTCTGCTCAACCTCCCGCCCAATGGACTCAGTAGCGCCCCCTGCTGCCGTGGAGCATGTGTGAGTGAGCATGTGTGAGTGTGTTTGCCATAGGTTTGATCACAACCACGGTGGAATATTACTGCCAAAAGTCACGTGAGTGAGTCACGTGAGTTTTGGCAGTAATATTCGCCTTGAGAAGAAAAAGTGTTGTACTTGTAAAAAAAAGTTTTGTAGCTACTTGTACAAAAAAGTGTTGTAGTTGTAAAAAAAAGTTGTGTAGCCTAATTGTAGAAAAAAGTGATGTACTTGTACAAAAAAGTTGTGTACTTGTAAAACCTATGCTGAATTTGTCTCTGAAACATGATTTATTAGAAACATTTTATATGTTTGTTTGATAGATCCATAGGCCTATACGTTTTTACTTTGCAAAACTAAATGCATTAGTTTGCAGATGGTGTTTTGTATTTGCAAACCACATTGTGTTTGTTAGTGAATCATGAGGCATTTGTAAAACCTGTTTAGTTTTGTTTGTTATGGCAGGAAATGTGCTCCATAGACAGACAGACATACTGTGACCATAGACTGTATAAAGACTGTGACAGACAGAGAGGGCGGGACACGGAGGAACTGCGAGACAGCAGTGGTTGAAACAAAGTGGTTTAAAACATGGTTTTTAACTGGCCAGGGAGTGAAGAGCAGTTGAGAGGAACCGCTCTGACAGCTCTCTCTAGTCTCCACTGGGAAACAGCTAAAAGTCCTTCTGGAGGTAAGCAACGCTACACAATTACACCCAGTCTGAGAGTAAAAGCTTTCTCGAAGGTTCGTTTTGCTTTCTTACAACGTTACGTTAACGTGATCCTACAATATGTGTGTATAATACCATTACACCCTGAGCGTACAAGTACACAATTAATAGCGATCGTTCACTGTTTCAACTGGCATGCTGTGGCATTTAACCTCATCATCAACACACACACACACACACACACACACACACACACACACACACACACACACACACACACACACACACACACACACACACACACACACACACACACACACACACACACACACACACACACACACACACACGCACGCAGCAGTGGTGAGGTTCTCAGCCTGCCACTGACGTTCAACCAGAAAACATAAGCCGTTAGCTGTTAACAGTTAGCACACAGAGCTCACGTCTCCTCATATCTGTTCAGAAACTGGACAAAAGTTAAACAAGTACAAACCACAGACTGTCTGTGTCATGGCGAATACAGTCGCTGGTTTATTTATGTCTGTAAGCCGTTGTTGTGAGTGTGGACGGAGTAGGCCTATATACAACGTTAGTTTAGCCTGGTCGACACAATCTTCATTCAGAAAAAGTATTTTTAAAGTGTTTTTGCCTGCCGTCTGTCTGCAGACTTGTCAAGCATTAATTCATGGTTTTTACTAACTGGTATCAGTATGTTGTTACTTCGGCATCCTTTAGAAACGTGTATTAGAATTTAATCACGGTAAAATATGTTCATTTTGTTGTAGTTGTAGCTCCCGAGCCAGCGCGTCTTGTTTGAATGATGCGAGTAAACACAGCTGGCAGCCGTGGTGAAACCATGGGTGAAACTCGAGCGTTTAGAGCGATGGGAGCGAACAACGACCCCTGATAGATCTCGCGAGAATGTGTATAAATATAGATACATTTTCATAACAAAACAATGGGGTTGCTAAGCCGTTGCTAGGCCAATTGTTGGAGTTGCTATAGCAACTCCAAGCTACCCCCTGGCGCCGCCCCTGTTTTGGATAAAAAAATGTGCAATTAATCGCAATTAACTATGGACATCATGCGATTAATCGTGATTAAATATTTTAATCGACTGACAGCCCTAAAATATATACATAAACGGAAAATGTTGCATTTTACAACAGTATTTAAAGGATTTTCTGATTGTTATTATGTATAGTGAATGTTTATTTACCAACAGCTTCACATGTTCTATCAAAACCCAGGAAATTCCAAATTGATCTTAACGTTCGTAATATTTTAAATTGGTATAGAGGTTTGAAAGAATACCTCTGTTTGAGTCAGATACTCCTCCCACCTTTTGGGTGTCAACAGGCAGAGCACAAAGATGAGGCAGGCCTTCTCATAATTTGGACTGTGGGAGGGGATAGAACCAAGGCAACCAGCACATGAACAAGTAACTTCCAGTCTACACACACACAGGGCAGAGGGAGGATCAGAAAACACAGATTCACACACAGGAGCTGTTTGACAAGGTACAGGAGGCTCCTTCTGACACACTCTGACAGCTGAGGAAAAGTAAACTTCAAACATAAAGGAGGACCTGCTCAGAAGTCAAGAAGACTCATTGGAAAAAGGACACTGTTGCTTGGATCCACACACACATTTCTTCTTTTTTTACCGGTGAGTGTTGGAGTGATCAGTACGAGTGATGGTGTGATTTTTCTCTTCCCTCCCTCCCCTCTGTGTGTTTCAAATCTATTTATACGAACGGTGACTTTAGAAATATGCTAGTGCTGTGGTTCACTATCAGAGCGCTTGTTTTAGATGCAGCTGAGACAGAGGGGACAGGATTCACGGTTGTATTTGTTCTCGATGTGGTAGAGTGGAGTTTTGACAGGATGTAAAGGGGCAACACCCTCAGTCAAGGAGCGGCTACAAGAACACACAATCCAATAATCATTATCTCAGGAAACTGATAATACATTGAAAGAAGGGAAACGTTAAAGTATATGAGGTACTATTCTATGCTGGAAAAAGGCTGTAGTAATTAACCATAGCCACATTTTTGTCCAATGACGTTGCACCTGTCACATGAGCCCGGTCTGACTTCAGTTAACTATTTCTTGTGTTTGTTTTACTTCAGCAAAAAAGGGAGTTAGCATTGCTTCCCACTAGACCAAAGCAAAAGATTGTCAATGCAAAAAAAAGTGTTTTATTGTAAATGGAAAATGTGGTGTGCGTATATGAGTATAATACAGGAGGCAAAAAAAGGCGTGTTACAGACCTGGACAGCTGGACATACCTCGTCTTTTAAAGGGCCAGTCCACCCAAATTCTAACCAACTAACTGAATTACTTTGGTGATTGTGTAACTCTTGGAGCTCTGCGACTACCTCTATGCAAGGAGCTTGAATACGATAGTTCACAATGTTTTCTGTACAGAGTACAGAGAAGCAGTTTCTGAAAAAAAGGCTCTTGAAAGGTAAAATGGCTATTGATATTGGTAATTTAATTAACCAACCCTTTGAAGTTAAAGGTCCCATGTCATGTTTTTCCGGTTATTACCCGTCCCCTTGTGTGTTATGACTCTGCATATAAACGATCTGCAGAGTCACAAACCCTCAAAGTACACCCTGTCGGGAGTAAAACTCTAACACAGGGAAAACCTGTCCATGCTGCCCCGGAACGCCCTGGGGGGGGGGGGGGGGCTAGTGGAGCGTAGCAGCGGCGAAACTGTGGCGCGCTTACACTGTAGGCGTTTGGGGGTGTGGGTGCTAGTGGAGCCTCGCAGATGGGGGTGCTGTTAGTAGTCAATAGTGTTTTAGGTTTTATTATTTCAGAAGTGGCTAAAATGTAGGATGTGTGTTTAGCTATTTATTATTTTTTATTGGAAGGGTTTCCATTTTGTTAATATGCTGTTAATAAGCTCTTTACTGTATTGCCTGCCTGTGTTTCCCAACTAAGCTGTGTCTGGTGCCTTGCCCCTGCAACAGGTCGTATGACTGCACCCTGTTTCTGTAAGCTTCTGTTACCAAGCAGGTGATCGTGGTGGAAAGTTACCAAATGATGAGGTCCTCTACTCGAGAGCCCAATCTGCTCCGATTGGTTAGCTGGGGATTTGGAAACTTTGGCATTTCAACCTTTTTCTAGACCATTGACATGCATAACAACCTATATAACACACTACTGTACAGGAAAGGGTAAACCCCAAAAAGCATAATAGGGCCGCTTTAATACATCATTATTAAGAACATGAATAAATGTTTTTTTATTCATTTGATTCAAACCATACTACTCTAGGCCCAGATAACACTAGAAAGCCAATTTCAACAAAATCATGTTCAACCCAGAAATGAACCCAGCTCACACTGTCCGCTCCTCGCAGCAGTGAGCCGCGCAACGTCCCGCCAACACGGCACCCAGACCCCACGCAGCATTCTCATCTGTTTGTCATTACTGGTGTCATTTTCTGGTTGCTAACGCCATTGTAACACATAAACACTGATGTTCCGCTGTAACGGTGGTGGACTCATCAGAACAGAGTTGGTGAGCTGACTAATCAGAGCACAGTGGGCTCACAGGGAGGGGGGGGGGTCAGGAGCTCCAACAAGCTGTTTAGGACAGAGAGTGAATACACAGACTATACAGAGATGCTGTATGAGAAACCAATGTGAGTTTGGAACATTGAACAATGTAAATATATTCTAGTCGACCTCAACAATGGAATTATGATCAGTAGAAATGGCCATGACATGGGACCTTTAAGGTTTTATAAGTTATTACATGAATCCCCCCTTGTACTCTTAGTCTCCTATGTAAAATGTGTTGGCCACAGTCCAGCGGGTATATGCTTATCACCATATCCCATGTCTTTTTATGCTGCTGCAACACAAACATTTCCTAAATTGGGATCAATAAAGTACTTATTGACTGATCTTGTCTTAAAAAAGTATCCCCTCTCGTCAATTCATTAACAGGAGCAGGACATTTTAACTGGAAAAGATTTACGACAGAGTGTAAAGTATGGTATACTGCCCTGGATTTTATAACAAAGAACTGGGTTTAAAGTGAAACGGAGGTGAGGCTCTTATTATCAGAGAAGAGGCATTCTGGGCCAGTGGCCCCATTAGGTGCGGGCCATCCAATGATGTTTAAAAAGCTCTCGGGGTGCGGTGGGAGTCCCAGGCCCGGGCCCATCATGATCCCCCCTCGCTTTTAGGCCAGGCCCGGAAGCAGGCTATTCTCGTCCAGCATTGTGCTGCCAAAGTATTCTAACTCTGTCCATTGTGTCCGAATGCTTTCCATGACTCTCAGCGATTTTAGTGGGTCTGCACCTTAAATCCCTTCCATTATAGAGCGGCAGCGTTTTGCTGCGTTTGCTTTTGTATTCAGTCGGCCCGTCCCTCTCACCCCTCCCGCTAACGTTTGACTTTTCAGCTAACGTTACTACTTTTGCACTGAAACACTGAATACATGTGGGTGTAGCCATGTTCATATCCGAAAGGGCTCGGTATGGTCACAGCCAAAACAATTCACGATGATTATTTAATCGCGATGGTCCTAGATCCAACCATGAAAAAGTTACTGGAGCATCAAACTGCTGCTAATGTCCTGAGCGCACTTGTTTTTTAAAATACAATCTTTTTTACTACATAAAGTTACTACTGCAATGTTTGTAGTCTCTATTTGCATTCACACTCTGAAGTGATTAAGGGCTTTTATTGATGGCACATCATTTATTTATGACCCTTACAATTTGTTGAATCATGAGATAAAGAAACGATGAAATGCCAGCTCCAATGTGCTGAGTCATTTATCACAACTATGGGTGAAGATCCAACCGCAAGCTGCTCTGTTAGACATTTGCAAAATGTGGAACATGACAAAATAAAAGCTTGCCAAATCATCTCTCAACATGGTATTTATTTAGGGAGACTCTGCTTCCAAATAAGGAAATGGTGACCAAGCAGACCCCCTTGGAAATGAGAAGGTGCATCTCAAGGGGTTTATCCCAATAAATACAATATCTATAAACTCTATATACACAACATGGTATTTTTAAATGTTTACATCCACTTTGTAAAAGAAGTAATGAAACAATAGATATGTCACCCCAGTAAGAGTGCTTTTTCTTCTCAGTATTCTAGGAAGACGGCTTCATGGGTGAAAGATGAATCCCCGGCTGTCGGGCGACTGCTCAAGTGATTCTTCTGCAATGGACGATGTTTCCCAGCACACCCAGTGACTCCCTCCATCGCCTCCGCTTCCGGTGATGTGAATGCGGAAAGCCTAGGATGGAAGACCCACCAAGTGCTTATCTGAGGCACCGGAAATACGATCTTGACCACCAACTCCCCTCCTTCCTTGCGAGAAGAAGCACAACTAGCTGCTTTGCCGCCATCACCAACCAGACAAGGACCACCGCCAACGGGTGACAAGACTTCCAGGATGTTCGTGAACTTCCGCCGGATACGAAAGTGCCAGTTTATGCAGCTGATGACCACCTGCCTGGTGCTGTCGGTGGTGATGGTTTGCTGGGAGCAGCTGGACAACAGTGTGGTCAGCCACGTCAAGTCCTACTCCTACCGCTACCTGGTCAACAGCTTCGCCTACGTCAACAAGAGCCTCACCATACCCCGGGAGCAGGCCAAAAGCTTCAGCAACTTCCCCTACCTGCTGGACCACACGGATAAATGCGTCAGCAAGGATGTCCTCCTGCTCCTCTTCGTCAAGACCTCCCCAGAGAACATTGAGCGGCGGAACGCCATCAGGTCAACCTGGGGTAATGAGACCTACATCCAGAACGCCCTGGGAGTGACGGTGAAGGTGGTGTTCGCCTTGGGAGCGCCTCAGGCCAGGAACAAGGTTCCCTCGTGGAGCAAGAGATTTGGCTTTCAGGAGCAGCTCATCAAGGAGGACGGTCTCCACGGTGATTTGATCCAACAGGACTTCTTAGACTCCTTCCACAACCTGACTCTGAAGCTGATCATGCAGTTCCACTGGACTCATAACCACTGTGCTCACGCCCGCTTCCTCATGACCGCTGATGACGACATCTTCGTTCACATGCCGAACCTGGTGAGCTACCTGCAGGACGTGAGCAGCAGAGGGGTCACAGACTTTTGGATTGGTCGAGTGCACAGAGGGGCGCCGCCAATCCGCAGCAAAGACAGCAAGTACTACGTGTCGTATGAGATGTACCAGTGGTTGTCGTACCCCGACTACACAGCCGGGGCCGGGTATGTCATCTCCAGGGACGTAGCGGAAAAAATCTACCATGCCACGCTGACCCTAAACGCCTCTCTTTACATAGACGATGTGTTCATGGGCATCTGTGCCAATGCTGTTGGCGTGTCACCACAAGAGCACGTCTATTTCTCAGGCGAGGGCAAAGCGCCCTATCACATGTGTATCTATAACCAGATGATGACCTCGCATGGTCACGTGGAGGATATCTACAACCTGTGGAAGATGGCGACGGACCCGCACGTGAAGCAGAAGACCTCTGGACTCATAGGGAGGCTTCACTGCGCAGCCGTGAAAATAGCTCTCCTTTGTAAACCGTACTATTTTAACACCTACCCGTGCAAAGCAGCCTTTTTGTAGTACTATGTCAGGTTGCATTTGCAGACAGAGAGGAAGTGTGTCATAGATCATAATGCAAGAAGGACCATGGTTGCAAATATTACCTCAGTCCTTCAGTCGGACACCCATGTGAAAACACTGGAGCCTGTGTTATGTGTTTCCCGAGTCAAAGACACCACATGATTCCTGTTGTTCTTTGTTGTGTGTGAGATCTCCAACACTTCAATGACAACTAGTTTTAAACTTTAATAAAACTGGCTTTGCATTTACAGCTGAATGAGTTCTGAATAGTTTTTTAAAAGGTGCTGTTTACATGTAGTCCCAACACCATGCTCAGAAATGGAACAAGACTATATTGAGTATGATAAGCAGAAAATAACACAACGCAAAGTCTTGAACTGTGGTATGCATATGTTTCCGGTAAGTATCTAACAGTACAGCTTTGCAATGTTTTTTTAACCACATGAAAAATTGCACTTGAAGAAGCTAAGAAAAACACAGAAACTTTTCTAACATAGCATTATGTTTATATTTTTTATTTAAAACTTGTTTTGAGTTCCAAATACTTAATTGTGCTCCTTCTAGGTACAACCATTTTTTATCGTATTGTTTTTAGTTATTGGGCACATGCGACGAATGATTATTCTATTAATTTATTTTTCTATTTAGGAACAAACTGTGGTCCTAAAGACAAGTACATTTCTCATTTTAGCCCACAAACACAACATTTAAAAACTCCAATAGTAAAATGCAGAAGTAACAGTTTTGAGTTCCTGATATGTAAAGCAGGTCAGTGTCAAATCTAAAAATGTCTCCATGTCATAATGTGGGAAATTCCTCACAGTGATGTAGAACAGATGTCACAGACAACATTTCCTGTGCTGCAAATAACAATGATGTATATTAAGAAGCGACAAAAGTGTGGACTCTTTTTTTGTAATTAACTTTGTGAAAAGGTTTTTTAATTAAATAAATTCTCCCAAGTTAAAGTCAAAGTGTTTATTATTTTAATTAGTGTTAGTACTTGCAGGCATCAATAATGTCAATTGGTTGGCCAATAATAATAATAATAATGATAAATTCCATTTATTGAATGCTTTTCTAAATGCGCACTTGTTTTTTAAAATACAATCTTTTTTACTACATAAAGTTACTACTGCAATGTTTGTAGTCTCTATTTGCATTCACACTCTGAAGTGATTAAGGGCTTTTATTGATGGCACATCATTTATTTATGACCCTTACAATTTGTTGAATCATGAGATAAAGAAACGATGAAATGCCAGCTCCAATGTGCTGAGTCATTTATCACAACTATGGGTGAAGATCCAACCGCAAGCTGCTCTGTTAGACATTTGCAAAATGTGGAACATGACAAAATAAAAGCTTGCCAAATCATCTCTCAACATGGTATTTATTTAGGGAGACTCTGCTTCCAAATAAGGAAATGGTGACCAAGCAGACCCCCTTGGAAATGAGAAGGTGCATCTCAAGGGGTTTATCCCAATAAATACAATATCTATAAACTCTATATACACAACATGGTATTTTTAAATGTTTACATCCACTTTGTAAAAGAAGTAATGAAACAATAGATATGTCACCCCAGTAAGAGTGCTTTTTCTTCTCAGTATTCTAGGAAGACGGCTTCATGGGTGAAAGATGAATCCCCGGCTGTCGGGCGACTGCTCAAGTGATTCTTCTGCAATGGACGATGTTTCCCAGCACACCCAGTGACTCCCTCCATCGCCTCCGCTTCCGGTGATGTGAATGCGGAAAGCCTAGGATGGAAGACCCACCAAGTGCTTATCTGAGGCACCGGAAATACGATCTTGACCACCAACTCCCCTCCTTCCTTGCGAGAAGAAGCACAACTAGCTGCTTTGCCGCCATCACCAACCAGACAAGGACCACCGCCAACGGGTGACAAGACTTCCAGGATGTTCGTGAACTTCCGCCGGATACGAAAGTGCCAGTTTATGCAGCTGATGACCACCTGCCTGGTGCTGTCGGTGGTGATGGTTTGCTGGGAGCAGCTGGACAACAGTGTGGTCAGCCACGTCAAGTCCTACTCCTACCGCTACCTGGTCAACAGCTTCGCCTACGTCAACAAGAGCCTCACCATACCCCGGGAGCAGGCCAAAAGCTTCAGCAACTTCCCCTACCTGCTGGACCACACGGATAAATGCGTCAGCAAGGATGTCCTCCTGCTCCTCTTCGTCAAGACCTCCCCAGAGAACATTGAGCGGCGGAACGCCATCAGGTCAACCTGGGGTAATGAGACCTACATCCAGAACGCCCTGGGAGTGACGGTGAAGGTGGTGTTCGCCTTGGGAGCGCCTCAGGCCAGGAACAAGGTTCCCTCGTGGAGCAAGAGATTTGGCTTTCAGGAGCAGCTCATCAAGGAGGACGGTCTCCACGGTGATTTGATCCAACAGGACTTCTTAGACTCCTTCCACAACCTGACTCTGAAGCTGATCATGCAGTTCCACTGGACTCATAACCACTGTGCTCACGCCCGCTTCCTCATGACCGCTGATGACGACATCTTCGTTCACATGCCGAACCTGGTGAGCTACCTGCAGGACGTGAGCAGCAGAGGGGTCACAGACTTTTGGATTGGTCGAGTGCACAGAGGGGCGCCGCCAATCCGCAGCAAAGACAGCAAGTACTACGTGTCGTATGAGATGTACCAGTGGTTGTCGTACCCCGACTACACAGCCGGGGCCGGGTATGTCATCTCCAGGGACGTAGCGGAAAAAATCTACCATGCCACGCTGACCCTAAACGCCTCTCTTTACATAGACGATGTGTTCATGGGCATCTGTGCCAATGCTGTTGGCGTGTCACCACAAGAGCACGTCTATTTCTCAGGCGAGGGCAAAGCGCCCTATCACATGTGTATCTATAACCAGATGATGACCTCGCATGGTCACGTGGAGGATATCTACAACCTGTGGAAGATGGCGACGGACCCGCACGTGAAGCAGAAGACCTCTGGACTCATAGGGAGGCTTCACTGCGCAGCCGTGAAAATAGCTCTCCTTTGTAAACCGTACTATTTTAACACCTACCCGTGCAAAGCAGCCTTTTTGTAGTACTATGTCAGGTTGCATTTGCAGACAGAGAGGAAGTGTGTCATAGATCATAATGCAAGAAGGACCATGGTTGCAAATATTACCTCAGTCCTTCAGTCGGACACCCATGTGAAAACACTGGAGCCTGTGTTATGTGTTTCCCGAGTCAAAGACACCACATGATTCCTGTTGTTCTTTGTTGTGTGTGAGATCTCCAACACTTCAATGACAACTAGTTTTAAACTTTAATAAAACTGGCTTTGCATTTACAGCTGAATGAGTTCTGAATAGTTTTTTAAAAGGTGCTGTTTACATGTAGTCCCAACACCATGCTCAGAAATGGAACAAGACTATATTGAGTATGATAAGCAGAAAATAACACAACGCAAAGTCTTGAACTGTGGTATGCATATGTTTCCGGTAAGTATCTAACAGTACAGCTTTGCAATGTTTTTTTAACCACATGAAAAATTGCACTTGAAGAAGCTAAGAAAAACACAGAAACTTTTCTAACATAGCATTATGTTTATATTTTTTATTTAAAACTTGTTTTGAGTTCCAAATACTTAATTGTGCTCCTTCTAGGTACAACCATTTTTTATCGTATTGTTTTTAGTTATTGGGCACATGCGACGAATGATTATTCTATTAATTTATTTTTCTATTTAGGAACAAACTGTGGTCCTAAAGACAAGTACATTTCTCATTTTAGCCCACAAACACAACATTTAAAAACTCCAATAGTAAAATGCAGAAGTAACAGTTTTGAGTTCCTGATATGTAAAGCAGGTCAGTGTCAAATCTAAAAATGTCTCCATGTCATAATGTGGGAAATTCCTCACAGTGATGTAGAACAGATGTCACAGACAACATTTCCTGTGCTGCAAATAACAATGATGTATATTAAGAAGCGACAAAAGTGTGGACTCTTTTTTTGTAATTAACTTTGTGAAAAGGTTTTTTAATTAAATAAATTCTCCCAAGTTAAAGTCAAAGTGTTTATTATTTTAATTAGTGTTAGTACTTGCAGGCATCAATAATGTCAATTGGTTGGCCAATAATAATAATAATAATGATAAATTCCATTTATTGAATGCTTTTCTAAATGCGCACTTGTTTTTTAAAATACAATCTTTTTTACTACATAAAGTTACTACTGCAATGTTTGTAGTCTCTATTTGCATTCACACTCTGAAGTGATTAAGGGCTTTTATTGATGGCACATCATTTATTTATGACCCTTACAATTTGTTGAATCATGAGATAAAGAAACGATGAAATGCCAGCTCCAATGTGCTGAGTCATTTATCACAACTATGGGTGAAGATCCAACCGCAAGCTGCTCTGTTAGACATTTGCAAAATGTGGAACATGACAAAATAAAAGCTTGCCAAATCATCTCTCAACATGGTATTTATTTAGGGAGACTCTGCTTCCAAATAAGGAAATGGTGACCAAGCAGACCCCCTTGGAAATGAGAAGGTGCATCTCAAGGGGTTTATCCCAATAAATACAATATCTATAAACTCTATATACACAACATGGTATTTTTAAATGTTTACATCCACTTTGTAAAAGAAGTAATGAAACAATAGATATGTCACCCCAGTAAGAGTGCTTTTTCTTCTCAGTATTCTAGGAAGACGGCTTCATGGGTGAAAGATGAATCCCCGGCTGTCGGGCGACTGCTCAAGTGATTCTTCTGCAATGGACGATGTTTCCCAGCACACCCAGTGACTCCCTCCATCGCCTCCGCTTCCGGTGATGTGAATGCGGAAAGCCTAGGATGGAAGACCCACCAAGTGCTTATCTGAGGCACCGGAAATACGATCTTGACCACCAACTCCCCTCCTTCCTTGCGAGAAGAAGCACAACTAGCTGCTTTGCCGCCATCACCAACCAGACAAGGACCACCGCCAACGGGTGACAAGACTTCCAGGATGTTCGTGAACTTCCGCCGGATACGAAAGTGCCAGTTTATGCAGCTGATGACCACCTGCCTGGTGCTGTCGGTGGTGATGGTTTGCTGGGAGCAGCTGGACAACAGTGTGGTCAGCCACGTCAAGTCCTACTCCTACCGCTACCTGGTCAACAGCTTCGCCTACGTCAACAAGAGCCTCACCATACCCCGGGAGCAGGCCAAAAGCTTCAGCAACTTCCCCTACCTGCTGGACCACACGGATAAATGCGTCAGCAAGGATGTCCTCCTGCTCCTCTTCGTCAAGACCTCCCCAGAGAACATTGAGCGGCGGAACGCCATCAGGTCAACCTGGGGTAATGAGACCTACATCCAGAACGCCCTGGGAGTGACGGTGAAGGTGGTGTTCGCCTTGGGAGCGCCTCAGGCCAGGAACAAGGTTCCCTCGTGGAGCAAGAGATTTGGCTTTCAGGAGCAGCTCATCAAGGAGGACGGTCTCCACGGTGATTTGATCCAACAGGACTTCTTAGACTCCTTCCACAACCTGACTCTGAAGCTGATCATGCAGTTCCACTGGACTCATAACCACTGTGCTCACGCCCGCTTCCTCATGACCGCTGATGACGACATCTTCGTTCACATGCCGAACCTGGTGAGCTACCTGCAGGACGTGAGCAGCAGAGGGGTCACAGACTTTTGGATTGGTCGAGTGCACAGAGGGGCGCCGCCAATCCGCAGCAAAGACAGCAAGTACTACGTGTCGTATGAGATGTACCAGTGGTTGTCGTACCCCGACTACACAGCCGGGGCCGGGTATGTCATCTCCAGGGACGTAGCGGAAAAAATCTACCATGCCACGCTGACCCTAAACGCCTCTCTTTACATAGACGATGTGTTCATGGGCATCTGTGCCAATGCTGTTGGCGTGTCACCACAAGAGCACGTCTATTTCTCAGGCGAGGGCAAAGCGCCCTATCACATGTGTATCTATAACCAGATGATGACCTCGCATGGTCACGTGGAGGATATCTACAACCTGTGGAAGATGGCGACGGACCCGCACGTGAAGCAGAAGACCTCTGGACTCATAGGGAGGCTTCACTGCGCAGCCGTGAAAATAGCTCTCCTTTGTAAACCGTACTATTTTAACACCTACCCGTGCAAAGCAGCCTTTTTGTAGTACTATGTCAGGTTGCATTTGCAGACAGAGAGGAAGTGTGTCATAGATCATAATGCAAGAAGGACCATGGTTGCAAATATTACCTCAGTCCTTCAGTCGGACACCCATGTGAAAACACTGGAGCCTGTGTTATGTGTTTCCCGAGTCAAAGACACCACATGATTCCTGTTGTTCTTTGTTGTGTGTGAGATCTCCAACACTTCAATGACAACTAGTTTTAAACTTTAATAAAACTGGCTTTGCATTTACAGCTGAATGAGTTCTGAATAGTTTTTAAAAGGTGCTGTTTACATGTAGTCCCAACACCATGCTCAGAAATGGAACAAGACTATATTGAGTATGATAAGCAGAAAATAACACAACGCAAAGTCTTGAACTGTGGTATGCATATGTTTCCGGTAAGTATCTAACAGTACAGCTTTGCAATGTTTTTTTAACCACATGAAAAATTGCACTTGAAGAAGCTAAGAAAAACACAGAAACTTTTCTAACATAGCATTATGTTTATATTTTTTATTTAAAACTTGTTTTGAGTTCCAAATACTTAATTGTGCTCCTTCTAGGTACAACCATTTTTTATCGTATTGTTTTTAGTTATTGGGCACATGCGACGAATGATTATTCTATTAATTTATTTTTCTATTTAGGAACAAACTGTGGTCCTAAAGACAAGTACATTTCTCATTTTAGCCCACAAACACAACATTTAAAAACTCCAATAGTAAAATGCAGAAGTAACAGTTTTGAGTTCCTGATATGTAAAGCAGGTCAGTGTCAAATCTAAAAATGTCTCCATGTCATAATGTGGGAAATTCCTCACAGTGATGTAGAACAGATGTCACAGACAACATTTCCTGTGCTGCAAATAACAATGATGTATATTAAGAAGCGACAAAAGTGTGGACTCTTTTTTGTAATTAACTTTGTGAAAAGGTTTTTTAATTAAATAAATTCTCCCAAGTTAAAGTCAAAGTGTTTATTATTTTAATTAGTGTTAGTACTTGCAGGCATCAATAATGTCAATTGGTTGGCCAATAATAATAATAATAATGATAAATTCCATTTATTGAATGCTTTTCTAAATGCGCCTTACAACAGTACAATACAAACAACAAACAAAGAAGAAATGAAGTAAATGAGATATACACAACATACAGCATTATGAACTGGAGGAGTAATGATGTGGGGGAGGGGGTTTAAAAGGGAAATGCAAATCTGAAGGGCCGGGTTTTGAAGGCTTGTTTGAAGGATGATAGGGTTGATGACTGTCTGATGTGGATAGGGAGTGAGTTCCAGAGGAGGGTGCAGCAGTAGAGACAAGACTTTAGGAAGCATCTCTTCAAGAAGTAAGGCAAGGCAAGTTTATTTATATAGCACCTTTCAACACAAGGCAATTCAAAGTGCTTTACAAAAAATGAAAAACATTATGAAAATGGCATTTAAAAACAGTTATTAAAAAGCAAAGATATTAAAACAAACATTAAAAGAAAGAATAGAGTTGCAGCGGACCTGCAGGTTTCTGGGAGTTTGTTCCAGATATTTGGAGCATTATAACTAAACGCTGCTTCTCCATGTTTAGTTCTGACTCTGGGGACAGGAAGCTGACCAGTCCCTGAAGACCTGAGAGATCTGGATGGTTCATCATTTAGCAGGAGGTCAGAAATGTATTTTGGGGCCTAAACCATTCAGTGCTTTATAAACCAGCAGCAGTATTTTGAAATCTATTCTTTGACACACAGGAAGCCAGTGTAAAGACTTCAGAACAGGAGTGATGTGATCCACTTTCTTAGTGCTAGTGAAGACTCGAGCAGCGGCGTTCTGAATTAGCTGCAGCTTCCTAATAGATTTTTTAGTGCGACCTGTGAAGACACCATTGCAGTAGTCCAGTCTACTGAAGATAAAAGCATGGACAAGTTTTTCCAGATCCTGCTGTGACATTAGTCTTTTAATCCTAGATATGTTCTTTAGGTGATAGTAGGCTGATTTAGGAACTGTTTTAATGTGACTGTTGAAAGTAGTCACATAACCCCCCGTCAAACTACAACATGTTGTTTTTATACTACTGGGTTAGCTTAGCTGAGCCTTAGAGCACAAAGACTGGAAACATCTAGCTCGGCTCTGTGTCTACATCCGCCGACAAGCACCTATTGACAAGTTGTAAAAAATGGAGGCTCGAAAACGACACATTGTGGCTTTTACAAACGGGTTGCAATATCAATAGAGTGGTGCAGTGACGAGTCCTAAAACCGGAAGGGAGTCAGCATTTTACCACTACCGGTCCCCTCGTCTCAGAGCCAATGGGATTTCTCCAGAGGATTTTGGAAAATAGCTGGAAATAAGGTCTGCGGTTGACACAAATTTAAGAGACGGATCACGTTTTCTTCTACGACATTAAATACATCAGCACTGGTGATCTTTGAAGAGTTGACGTGTCTGAAAAGCGATGGCTGTTAACAAGTGGCTGAATAGGACTACAGAAGTTGTCGAGGACGTTGTACGTCATTACGCCAAACGATTCCTTTAATCTCCATTTTTTTTTAAAACAGGGAACAAATGGTTAATTTAGGGAACAGACATTATCATTTATTGCTAAAAGTCAAGATGAATAACCATTACCTACAGTGCTGAATTCAAACGTTCTCTTTAAAACAACAAAAGGAACATATAAACACAACCTAACTTACTTAAAGGCAGCCAGAAAGATCAGACTTGGTTTTTTGGGGGGAGGGGTTAGGTGTCAGTACAGAATGTTTAGTGGCTGCAGTTAAATTATCTTCTACTTCTGATCCACTGACAAGTATGTTCACAGTCATAAGTCACTAACAACTTTGGTTACTTCTGGTCCTGTGTCAGTGCTCATTGTCATCCACCTCCACAGACAAAACTAAACTGAAACAACAAAATGATTTTTCCATTGTGTGAGTGATTAAATAAAAAATACAGAACCCTTATTCATGTTTCCAATATCAGTAACAACCAAGTTTCTTCTCTGAGAATATTTAATGTTTAGTCTCAACTGTGTGAATTATTTATTTCTTTTGACATCCAACGCATCCCTCTCTACACCTCGACTTGCTGTGAGTTGTCGATATGTTTATTTTCTCTGTAATGTGATGTTGCCTGGATTAGCTGTTCTCCAAACAGCTGCTCTGTTTCCAAGACAACACATACAAAAGAAGAATTCACACAAAGGATTTAGACAGGCCTAAAAACACAAGCAGCTCCCTGCCAATGTTCACAAACTAGTATTAATATAGCAAGATAAAGATGATTAAAATGTGATTCTATTCATTTAAATTACCTGATTAAATCTGATTTAATGTGTAATATAGGAGATGTTTAGTCTAATTTCCCTCGGAGATAGAAAGGGTTTTGTTATTTTTAGATTAACTAAATTGATCATTAGAGAGGTGGCCTGTGAGGAGTCGCTGACTTTAGTCATCAGAACAATGAAGCTCATCTTTAGTCCCCTCCTGAGAGGTGGCTTAGCAAAAATAATTGTGCTGAGGAAGTTGACATGCAAAATATAATTGCACACGGCACTGGTCAATGTGCCAGCTAAACCCCACAGGCATGCTATAACTATAGCTTATTATAAAAAGGACTTGAGAGAGATGTTAACATTTATAATTGGCAAAACACAAAAGTTTATATTATGTAAATAGGTAAAATCCAGTGACTTTAAACTGAATAGTTTGACATTATTGTACAATTATTTGCTTTATAATCAAGACTTTAAAAAAAGAACATTGATACCCCTCTTAGACATGTAGGCCTATGCTAAATATGTAGATATAACTAAAAGATGGTTAGCTTAGCTTAAAGACTGGAAACAGCTAGCCTAGATGTGTCTCAGACACTTTTGCTACTGGCAGACAGTGTCTGACGGAAGCAAAAGTGTGTTTTTTAAAACACAAATGTCAAAATTGTGTTTTTAATAAATGTATTTGCTAGTGGAGAGAGAAATACGGAGCCCTGGAGGGTTCATAGAGAGAAAAATAAATAAAACGAGGCCACGTTTTATTAATTTGTGCGCACAAGATGTAATTTGTGGCCTCAATTTAAATAAAACGAGGCCACGTTTTATTAATTTGTGCGCACAAGATGTAATTTGTGGCCTCAATTTAAATAAAACGAGGCCACGCTTTATTAATTTGTGCGCACGAATATACTTTCTCGTTCGCACAAGATACTTTCTTATGGTCGAACACATCGAACTGCCCGATTATTACGCCATATTATTAGTTTTATGAAGAATATGTCCGGTCGCCAGGGTGTGTGTGTGTGTGTGTGTGTGTGTGTGTGTGTGTGTGTGTGTGTGTGTGTGTGTGTGTGTGTGTGTGTGTGTGTGTGTGTGTGTGTGTGTGTGTGTGTGTGTGTGTGTGTGTTTGGGGGGGCATTTGTTTATGATAGTGTTGTTCGTTCCGGTGCACTCCGGCAGGACTATAGCACTACATCGAGATTAAGATCAAACGAATTTCTTTCACTTGGGAATACACATATAACTATGGAGAACCAGATTTGTGTAAATTACTGTTCATGGTAATTTGAAAACAAATGCCGGTGGTGTCGGACACACACAAACACACCGAACACACACACACACACACACACACACACACACACACACACACACACACACACACACACACACACACACACACACACACACACACACACACACACACACACACACACACACACACATACACACACACACACACACACACACACACACACACACACACACACACACACACACACACACACACACACACACACACACACAGAGCGGAGCTGAGCACAAACACACACACGTCATGCGCCCTGATGACCGGACATCTCCTTCATAAAACGAGTAATAGGGGGAATACTCTGGTAGTTCGATGTGTGTAGAGGTGTGTGTGGTTAAACGTAGCAGCCTCAATCTCTATTCAGCTGTTCTAATGAAGGGAAACACAGTGAAGTAAACAGTAAAAGACACAGCTCTTTGCACCCTGCTGAAAAAAACAGTTTAGACCAACAAGCAATCAATATTAGGCTGGATTAGTTTGCTGGTTTAGAGGGATTTTGGACACTTTAGCTGGTCAGGATAGCTGGTTTGGTCATAGTGGTCTAGCTGGTCACCATTAGCTGGTCGGGATAGCTGGTTAAGCTGGTCAAAGCTGGTGGACACAGTGTTCTAGCTGGTATGATCTTGAGTAGAACCTTAGCTGGGATTACTTCTTTTTTTTAACATTTTTATTTTATTAAACATTTTCAAAAGACAAAAACACACGGACAAGGCTCACACACATCACAAATAGGACAGGACATAACATGAAGGGTGGGGGGTAGGGGGATTACAGTGTCAGTTACATTTGATGTATGCATATGGCGTATTTATTAGGGCTGTCAGTCGATTAAAATATTTAATCGCGATTAATCGCATGATGGTCCATAGTTAATCGCGATTAATCGCAAATTAATCGCACATTTTTGATCTGTTCTAAATGTACCTTAGAGGAATATCTTTCAAGTTTTTAATACTCTTATCAACATATGAGTGGACAAATATGCTTTATGCTGATGTTTATTATCATTTGAACAATGACAAATATTCTCATGAATATTAGACACAACAACCTGGAACCTCTCTCATTCAATACAAATGGTGTGTGTGTGTGTGTGTGTGTGTGTGTGTGTGTGTGTGTGTGTGTGTGTGTGTGTGTGTGTGTGTGTGTGTGTGTGTGTGTGTGTGTGTGTGTGTGTGTGTGTGTGTGTGTGTGTGTGTGTGTGTGTGTGTGTGTGTGTGTGTGTGTGTGTGTGTGTGTGTGTGTGTGTGTGTGTGTGGGATCGTTGGAGCTATGTGCAACTCAAGGCATATGCTCGAACGGGAGCTGCCTGGACGCTGCAATCATGTTGCTGCAATCATGAGTGTGCTGACTTCTCCTACAATGTCCCGCTGTCTGGTTTCCTGCATCAAGTCAAGTGCTCGGTGCAGTTGTGTGGATAGAGCGCTCCTCTATTTTCATTTAAACAGCTCCTTATATCCGTTAGCGCAGCTAGCTAGCACCCGATGCTAACAACAACAATGCACGTAAGGTCTCTCCCTCGCTCGCTCGGGCCACACATCCACACACCCTCCCGGTCCAGTCGGTGCCTGCCGGTGCCTGCCGGTGAGCGTGGAAGTGTGGTCTGCCACAAGCGGGCAGCAGGAGCGGGGCTGTCAGCATCAGCTTGTAGATGCTATTTTAAACTCGATGCGCTCTGAAACTACGGGGCGGCCGAGGACAAAAAATACACATGCGTTAATCGCGTTAAAATAATTAGCGGCGTTAATTTTTGTTTGCGTTAACGCGTTATTAACGCGTTAACTTGACAGCCCTAGTATTTATACATGATTTGCTTCATAATATAGGTATACTTCATATTATATAGACTATTTCAGCGCCACACCTGCGTAACACATAGTGCCTCTTGTCTGAACAATCTTTTAAGCGATTTGTAATCTATTCTTGTTGACTTGCAGCCTAAATACAAAGATAACTCCACTCTCCTACCACCGCTTACCTCTAATGAGCCTTGGTAGAACTAGTGTCCCGAGTCATCGGGTCCAGAACGGACTGAAGACATGTGGAACAGAGGACAGGCATGGTTCGATGTACAGGGAACTGGAACTTTGAACAGGTGCCTTCATCTTTTCTGCCAGAAGATTCACAAGTTCTTAATCAGGTGTTTGATGTGGGCTGGGCTGGCATGATCCTTTCTGCAGCGATAAATAAATAAAACAAAGAAGACATTAATAATTAAAACCAGCGGCAGCGGACGTCATAAATGTGCATCTGCTGCTGTGGGGAAACTATGGAAACTACAGTTTTCTATACAGCGGACTACAACATGGATGTTTAATAAGAACGAGGGACTACTGTGAACTCATCTAGAGACTCTGCACCGTGCTTTGATGCTGCTGCTTTGCTTTATGAACGGGGACAACAGAGAAACATATTCTTCATGACCAAAGTTGGAATTGAAATAAAAAAGGAAAGTGAAACTTATGCTCGTCACCCTCTTCCTCCGGTCCACATTAATAAATGATCCCAATACGTATGATTGTATGAAAATATCTTAAAATCAATACAAATGTATTTATTATAAACGTTAGTCCTTAACATCTATCACTGTGTACATCACCATTCAAACATCTTTTAAAAGTTGAACAAACCCCACACAGCTCAGTAAACACTGTGATATCCATCCATCCATCCATCTTCTCCCGCTTATCCGTGGTCGGGTCGCGGGGGTAGCAGTTCCAGCAGAGAGCCCCAAACTTTCCTCTCCCTGGCCACATCAACCAGCTCTGACTGGGGGATCCCAAGGCGCTCCCAGGCCAGCGAAGAGATATAATCCCTCCACCTGGTCCTAGGTCTACCCCTTGGTCTCTTCCCAGCTGGACGTGCCTGGAACACCTCCCTAGGGAGGCGCCCAGGTGGCATCCTAACTAGGTGCCCGAACCACCTCAACTGGCTTCTTTCGACGCGAAGGAGGAGCGGCTCAACTCCGAGTCCCTCCCTGATGACCGAACTTCTCACCTTATCTCTAAGGGAGACACCAGCCACCCGGCGGAGGAAACCCATCTCGGCCGCTTGTATCCGCGATCTCGTTCTTTCGGTCATGACCCATCCTTCATGACCATAGGTGAGGGTAGGAACGAAAATGGCCCGGTAGACAGAGAGCTTTGCCTTCCGGCTCAGCTCCCTTTTCGTCACAACGGTGCGGTAAAGCGACTGCAATACCGCTCCCGCTGCTCCGATTCTCCGGCCCATCTCACGCTCCATTGATCCCTCACTCGAGAACAAGACCCCGAGATACTTGAACTCCTTCACTTGGGGTAAGGACTCATTCCCTACTTGGAGTGGACAGTCCATCGGTTTCCTGCTGAGAACCATGGCCTTAGATTTGGAGGTGCTGATCCTCATCCCAGCCGCTTCACACTCGGTTGCGAACCGATCCAGTGAGTGCTGAAGGTCGCAGACCGATGAAGCCATCAGAACCACATCATCTGCAAAAAGCAGTGGTGCAATCCTTAGTCCACCGAACTGCAGACCCCCCCCCCCACGACTACGCCTCGAAATCCGACCCATGTATATTACAAACAGGATTGGTGACAAAGCGCAGCCCTGGCGGAGGCCAACCCTCACCGGAAATGGGTCCGACTTACTGCCGAGGACCCGGACACAGCTCTCGCTTTGGGAGTACAGAGATTGGATGGCCCTGAGTAGAGACCCCCTCACCCCATACTCCCGCAGCACCTCCCACAGTAACTCCCTGGGAACCCGGTCATACGCCTTCTCCAAGTCTACAAAACACATGTAGACCGGATAAGCGTACTCCCAGGCCCCCTCCAGGATCCTTGCGAGAGTAAAAAGCTGATCCGTCGTTCCACGACCAGGACGGAATCCGCATTGTTCCTCCTCAATCTGAGGTTCGACAATCGGCCTGACCCTCCTTTCGAGTACCTTGGAGTAAACTTTCCCGGGGAGGCTGAGTAGTGTGATGCCTCTGTAATTGGCACACACCCTCTGATCCCCCGTTTTGAAAAGGGGGACCACCACCCCGGTCTGCCACTCCTTCAGTACTGTTTCCGACTTCCACGCAACGTTGATGAGACGTGTCAACCATGACAGTCCCTCAACACCCAGAGCCTTCAGCATTTCCGGGCGGATCTCATCCACCCCCGGGGCTTTGCCACTGTGAAGTTGTTTGACGACCTCAGTGACCTCCCCCCGGGAGATTGGCGTTGATCCCCCGTCATACTCCAGCTCTGCCTCTAACATAGAGGGCGGAGTTGTCGGGTTCAGGAGTTCCTCAAAGTGTTCCTTCCAACGCCCCAACACTCCATCAGTTGAGGTCAACAACGTCCCATCCTTACTGTACACAGCTTGGATGGTTCCCTGCTTCCCCCTCCTGAGGTGTCGGACAGTTTTCCAGAACAACTTTGGTGCCGCCCGAAAGTCTTTCTCCATGTCTTCTCCGAACTTCTCCCACACCCGCTGCTTTGCCTCGGCCACGGATGAGGCTGCTGCCCTTCGGGCCTGTCGGTACCTTGCAACTGCCTCGGGAGTCCCCCGGGATAACAAATCCCTGAAGGCCTCCTTCTTCAGTCGGACGGCTTCCCTGACCACCGGTGTCCACCAGGAGGTTCGAGGGTTACCGCCCCTTGAGGCACCTAGGACCTTGAGACCACAGCTCCCCGCCGCGGCTTCGGCAATAGAGGCTTTGAACACCGACCACTCTGGTTCAATGTCCCCAACCTCCACAGGAATGCCCGAAAAGCTCCGCCGGAGGTGTGAGTTGAAGGCCTCCTGAACTTGGGCCTCCTCCAGACGTTCCCAGTTCACCCGAACTACACGTTTGGGCTTACCAGGTCTATCCAGAGGCTTCCCCCGCCACTCGACCCAACTCACCACCAGATGGTGATCAGTTGACAACTCCGCCCCTCTCTTTACCCGAGTGTCCAAAACATACGGCCTCAGGTCCGATGATACGATAACGAAATCGATCATGGACCTTCTGCCTAGGGTGCTCTGGTACCACGTACACTTATGAGCATCCTTATGTTCGAACATGGTGTTTGTTATGGCCAATCCATGACTAGCACAGAAGTCCAGTAACAAACCACCACTCCGGTTCAGATCAGGGGGGCCGTTCCTCCCAATCACGCCCCTCCAAGTGTCTCCATCATTGCCCACATGTGCGTTGAAGTCTCCCAGCAAGACTAAGGAGTCCCCTTCAGGAGCCCCATACAGGACTCTTTCCAGGGTCTCCAAGAAGGCCGAATACTCTGAACTGCTGTTGGGTGCATAAGCACACACAACAGTCAGAGTTTTCCCCCCCATAACCCGCAGGCGTAGGGAGGCGACCCTCTCGTCCACTGGGGTAAACTCCAACAACGAAGCACCTAACCGGGGACTTGTGAGTATCCCCACACCCGCCCGGCGCCTCACACCTTGAGCAACTCCGGAGAAGAATAGAGTCCAACCCCTATCCAGAAGTAAGGTTCCAGAGCCGACGCTGTGCGTAGAGGTGAGCCCAACCAGATCCAACTGGTACCGCTCCACCTCCCGCACAAGCTCCGGCTCCTTCCCCCCCAGAGAGGTGACGTTCCACGTCCCCAAAGCCAGCTTCTGCCGCCCGGGTCTGGTCCGTGGAGACCCTCCGCTTTCACTGCCACCCTTCTGGCAGCGCACCCGACCCCATCGATGTTTCCCGTAGGTGGTGGGCCCGCGGGACGGAGAAGCGGAGGTGTTGCCCACGTTGCCTTTTCGGGCTGGGCCCGGCCGGGCTCCGTGGCAAGCCCGGCCACCAGACGCTCGCCGACGAGTCCTCCTTCTGGGCCTGGCTCCAGAAGGGGACCCCGGGCTTCCTCCGGGCCGGGTATCCTCACTTCCTGTGTCGTCTTTCATGAGGTCTTTTGAACACTCTGATATGTTGACTTTATTTATTTCATTTCAGTAAAAACTAACGTTCATATTTCTCTTTTTGATTATAATACTGATGAACGTTCAAAACAAAGCACTTTGGCAACTTACCACCTACGTTTTAAAATGCTTAATAAGCACCGTAACTTTCATGATATCATTTCTCCGTCATAATCGTTTGACTGTTGTGTGACGGCAAATGCTGCGGCTGCAATGCATTGTGGGGCAGCATTTTCTCCTCTCCTTTCGGTAAGGGAGGCCCAGTGGTTATAAAGGAAGTTTGAAACCACCTTTCCTTTCATTTAGAGAATTGGAACGGCACTTAACATGGTTGCCACTGACGTACTTCCGGGTCATTTCACTTGGTTAGGAAGGTTCCTAAGCTAAATGGACTATTGGAACGCAACCCCAGACTCCCAGGTCCTTCGGCAGCGACCCGGAAATGGATGTCGGTGCGCTGTCTCGAAAGAAAACAAATTTCTCTAAAGGCTTGTCGAGGATCGATTATCGAGGAGGCTGTTTGGAGGAACCGTAACCGAGGATACACTGATTTAGAGGAGAGAGGAGTCTCTCTGGAGGAGCTATAACCGAGGGTACAAAGATGTAGAGGAGAGAGGAGAGAGGAGAGAGGAGTCTCTCTGGAGGAGCTATAACCAAGGGTACACTGATGTCCATGTTCTGTCATGGCTTGGCTCTCAGCCACAACAAACGCGCGATAGAAACGAGGGCATGAATAGAAAAAGAGAGTTTATTCACTGCTGCTGAAGGACACAAACAGGCGACACAAACGACGAAACAAGAGGTCAGCTGGTCGTGGCTTCTCTTCGCGTTGCGTCCTCCTGCCAGAGAGAGAGAGAGCGAGATCCGGCCCAGTCCTTTATCCGGCTAGCTCTAGCCGCCAGGTGTCCTCAATCCCCGTGAGCACAAACAGAGGAAGAGTCATTAAAGGGCCGCACACACACACACACACACACACACACACACACACACACACACACACACATACACACACACACACACACACACACACACACACACCCACCACCACCAGAGATAGGCCGGGGTTGCGTTCCGATAATCCAAAAATCAGCTCCTAAATTCTAACCCTATCTCCTATTCCTTGACCTCTGAGTGAAACGTCACGAGGTTAAGGGTAGTGGATAGGAGAATTCAAAAGGACTTAGGAGAAGAGACTGCGGTACTTTAGAGAATCCGAATGCACTTTCACTATCCGACGTGTTTATGATGCGCCAGCGGACGTCATTGTGTGCGTCTGCTGCTGTGGGGAAACTATGGAAACCACAGTTTTCTATACAGCGCACTACAACATGGATGTATAATAAGAATGACGGACTCAAATAGAGACTGCACCGTGCTCTGATGCTGTTGCTTTATGTTTTATGAACAACAGAGAAACATATTCTTCATGACCAAAGTTGGAATTTAAATAAGAAAGTTAAACTTATGCTCATCACCCTCTCCCTCCGGTCCACATTAATACAAATGATCCCAATACGTATGAACTATGAAAAGATCTTAAAATCAATACAAATGTATTTATTATAAACGTTAGTCCTTAACATCTATCACTGTGTATATCACCATTCAAACATCTTTTAAAAGTTGAACAAACCCCACACAGCTCAGTAAAGACTGAAATGTTGACTTTATTTGATAATTTCAGTAAAAACTAACGTTCATATTTCTCTTTTTGATTATAATACTGATGAACGTTCAAAACAAAGCACTTTGGCAACTCACCACATACGTTTTAAAATGCTTAATAAGCACCGTAACTTTCATGATATCATTTCTCGGTCATAATCGGTTGTTTCCGTGAACGGCCGACTGTTGTGTGACGGCAAATGCTGCGGCTGCAAGGCATTGTGGGGCAGCATTTTCTCCTCTCCTTTCGGTTAGGGAGGTCCAGTGGTTCCTTAGCTAAAGGAGGTTATAAAGGAAGTTTGAAACCTCCTTTCCTTTCATTTGGAGAATTGGAACGGCACTTATCATGGCTGCCACTGACGTACTTCCGGGTCATTTCACTCGGTTAGGAAGGTTCCTAAGCTCAATGGACTATTGGAACGCAACCCTGCTGTCAGACGAACAGCTGTGCGGCGTCATCACAAACGGACGTCGCTTCACGTGACGCTCCGGAGGAAAGGACGTCCCATTGCTCTTAAAACTCATTGTCACTACCCGATCTGCAGCTCTGCCCGATCTGCAGTGCGCATGTGTGAGATGGTCCGCCATATTTGACAACTCCGTACGGCAACCCAAGAAGGACACTTAACACACTGGCTTTTGGCAAAGCTCAAAAAGAAAACTCGAGAGGGATGAGTTATTGTTATTACAACGTGACTTCACTATTATTTAACAACTCTTTTTATTGGGTTCTTTTATTTGGGGTTAAGTACATTGTCAGAATAAGTGAGAAATTGATTTAACTTCTGTTAGACAGCTATCATACTGAATACATATTTACTGTGAATGTGTGCAAAAATGTATGGCATATGGCTGTCTAACATAAGTTAAATGCATGTATCACTTGTTCTGACAATGTACTTAACCCCAAATAAAAGAACCCAATAAAAAGAGTTGTTAAATAATAGTGAAGTCACGTTGTAATAACAATAACTCATCTCTCTCGTTTTCCTTTTGAGCTTTGTCAAAAGCCACTGTGTCAATGTTGTCCTACTTGGGTTCCCGTCTGGAGTTGTCCAATATGGCGGACCATCTCGCACATGCGTACTGCAGATCGGGCAGAGCTGCAGATCGGGTAGTGACACTCATTTCCCTGCTTCTCGTGGTTTTCCATGTGTCCCTCCATGCTTCCCTGGTGGGAGGGACTAGACGCAGGGAAACAACAAGTGAGATTTAATTTAACCGACCTGAGACGGGGCCATAGTGAGGCAGGGGTCGTCACAATCCTCTGGAGTCGATTTCAGCCAACAGTGATGTTTAAAAGAGGAGTGACGCACGGCTGGACTTCTGTCAACGAAGCACAGCTCTGCAAACTGTTCCCGTTGTGATTATAAGTTATTTAAGATGATCAAATGTGCATCAGACTTTCTGCCCTTTATCGTTTGTTTACTCACTAATCACATCTCCCCTGGATGTTAGGCTATTTTTTTTAATACAACTGCTTTCATTAACAGCAATAATATGTAACAGTTCTACATTACACACTTTATTTGTATGCTTTAGTCGATATCTACAAGTAAACAGTAGATATTTTTCATGAAACCATATAGTGCTTCACATAATAAAATATACAAGGGCTGTAGCCTGATATACATTATATGCTTTAGGAGCTGTATGTGTGTGTTGTGCAGTCAGTAGGTGTCTGTTGTGGAGTGTATAGGTGTCTGTTGTAATTGAATTTGCCGCCATCAGAGCCGGTGTGTGTATGTGGGTTAGCGGTAAGGAAGGAAGGAAGGAAGGAAGGAAGGAAGGAAGGAAGGAAGGAAGGAAGGAAGGAAGGAAGGAAGGAAGGAAGGAACATGATGATGGTGATAAAGAATGCATCTAACGTTCCACTGTTCATTAAAAAAACAGCGCATTACACAAACCATCATGCTCTTACTTTGAAATCATGCAGAAATGTCGTCTTCAGTACACTGTAAAAAAAGATCGTAATTTTACAGGAAATAACTGTAAATGTTTATAGTAATTATCATGTTTTTTTTAAATAACTTGCAAAATCCTGTAAAATGACAGATATTAACTATAAATTAACAACCCAAAACATTATTTTAAGTATTTTGACAATAACAACAAATAACGTTTATTTCCTTTTTTTTTTACAGTAAATTTACTATATAATATTTACAGTATTTTTGCACTTTCAGAAAATACATGCAGATGTACATAAAATTAAAAAAATGTATCTGTAATTAAATATGTAACTCGTAATATAAAAGTGTATTACTATTATAAGACTTTAAGATTTTCTTTGTAATTTTAAGGTAAACATAAAACTGTAAAAAAAAAGCATAAAATAAAAACAGCGTAAAATGTAAGTAAAACATTTTTACATAAACCATATTCTCAATATTCCATTGAATCCACCAGAAACACAAAATATCCAATGTTGAAACAAAAGTAAATAAATATGTTTTCATGAAATTCCTAACTTACTATATTGTAAACATCTACAGTTGACAATATCATTAAAACAAATTAAAATCATAGAAAGTGGAGAAATCTCTGCAGGGAGGACCAAGGTTTAAAACACACACTGTTATTTACTCAACAATAAGTCACAGTTACCCTTGTTTTATTTATGTTGCTGTTTTTTTTTTTCCATTGGTCAATTTACAGTAATAAACCTTAGTTTTACAGTATAATGTATGGTTTTCGGATTCTGGCCGACAGCCAGAGCTACGGCACTTGAAATAGAATTCAGCCAAAACACGGCAGACAAGTCAGGCATGTTTGGAATGAGTCCACAACACTCCTGATTGGTTTATATATAAACGTAATCGAAGAAACCTGCCAATGAGAACTGTCCGCGCCTGTCGTTCACATTTGAAACATCCAAGTCAGTTTGAGCGGGTCTCCTCCTGCTGGAGCTACAGCTGTCTGTATGTCTGCTACAGGAGTTTATGGATTAATATCGGGATCGTTTTACATCTACACGTTAAATATGAGCATCGGGACGTCAACAAAGAACAGAAGACTTGAGATCTGGTGAGTCCTGCAACTGTAATGGAGTTAAACATGTATTTAGATAATCCTTAGTTTGTGGGTGGGTGGACGGGAGACACTATGCACGTGCTCGTGAACTGTCAACGGGGGGTGACCTCTGTGTCGCCTGTCAGCGCAACTTACATGATGCCGTTTAGACAATATAATAATAAAGGCCGGTGCCGGCTGTCAGCGAACCGATCCGGCCTTTCTGCGCGACTATCACTCAAATGCGAGACATAGTCTCAATTTGTGGGACGCGGGACAAATAATAAAAATGCTGTGTGTGCAGTCCTGCACAGTGCCGGACACCTGGTTACCCTACAAACACACACAGTGCTGCCCCTCACACACACACACACACGCTTCAAATCAAGTTGCATAAATGCTTGAGCTACGTTTTTATTATAATTACTGTGAAATCTGCCTATTATGTTTTCGTCATTATTACAACAAACACACACTTGCAACTGATAACACTGGCAATGATTTTAGATGTATTAGACTATTAAAAAAATAAATCATGCTTCAAATAAGTGGGGGTACGGCGTACCCCCGCGTCCAACGCCCACTACACCACTGGTTAACAGACTAACATTGATTTCCTCAATTTATAGATTGACAGGCTCTGTAATTATACCATAGCCTTTTCTCATCTATCCCTTAACTCGTCTTCCTATACAGATTTACTTACCTCTAGTCAGGATTAAAGAAACATTAATCTGGTTGATTTTTTATTTTCAGGATTGAATGTTCAAATCATGGCCTAAAACCTGGCATTTCATAAGAAAGTGACTAATGTATAAACCAAATGTAATATTGGATAAAATACTACACCAAATGGACAGACACAGAATACAAATAAAGTCCCCTGGTTTGTCTCTAGAGTCTAACTGCCATGAGAAAAATCAAATCAATGTTCCAAAATCCGTCACTAGATGTCGCTCATTGTACCAATACGGTTGATATAATACATAACATATTATTATTCTAGTAAAAGGGCTCGCTTTGGCAAAAACCTGATCCATACAGGCAGCCCTAAATAATAGGGCTGCCTGTAGGCTAACCATCATGTGTGGTGCTATCTGTAGTTGTTTGTCTTGTTTTTTGTTGATGTCATATTGTTTTCACCTGGGCCGGCCCTTGGCATAGGCAGTATAGGCGAATGCTAAGGGCGCATCAACCCGTCGGGGTGCCGAAAATTGGGGAGAAAAATTACATAATGTATTTTTTAGCTGCCCGGATTATAACAGACAAAGACTCATTCTGAAAACTGCACTGGAACAACATAACATCAAGGACATGGATTTCAAGTCAATATACGAAAGTAAATCAAGAAATGAAGTAAACAAGCTGATCTTCAAGTTCCTCAAAAACACTGGTCTGAGGACAAGGATTTAATATAAACATTTAATAAATCAGCAGTAGGTGGCGATATATGCTCCAAGTGGAAGCGATTCGCCATTAAAGAAAAAAGAAGAAGAAGAAGTATTAGTAGAAGAAGAAATATGCTAACGCTACAAACAGGCACAATACTGTTACTCTGTTTTTACTGACATATAACATTTGATTTCACCTTGCTCTATTTTTTTTAACGCACGTTAAAAAATGGGAACATTTACGGGAGTTTCAACCGAAAACGGGGACTCTGCCCGGAAAAAGGGGTAGTTTTTGTCACCCATCCGACTCTGTTTACAGCTAAGCACACACGATAACATAAAGACTACAAGCTCAAGGTGGAGGCTTTTTTACATGTTGCTTGACTGCCTGCCCACATATCTGATCTAAACGTAGTAACGTGTATTGGGGAAGATAATTATTTAAAGTTATTATTTAATAATTGTGACATTTATTGTACTTTTTGATGGATGAATGATGCTCAAAGTGAGGGGGCAAAGAATACAACTGAGGGGGCAATGCCCCCTTTTGCCCCCTCGTGGCGCCGGGCCCGCCCCACCCTCTCGTCTCCAACACGGGAGAATTACATATAAACATGCAGTGGGGTATCACAGTGTTGTCGCCAAGTTTAATGTAAAGTTGCACAGCTTTCTTACAGCGGAATCTAGTTTGTTAATGTTCAGTAGCCAACAGCTAGCATAGCATAAACCGCTAACGCTCGGCTAACTTGCTAGTTAGCTCTGCTCTATATAGTACACGCTAACATGACTAGCTAATGTCACACTGTGTGAACTAAAATACTTTTTGTATTACTACATCATACATGCTTGGTCCAAATCACTGCTAAAATAATTATTTTTGAAAATGTATAGTAAAGAAACACTCAGCCATGCATGAAATAACATAGCAAAAGAATACAGGTAATGTTTGACCCATGTTGTGCCTTAGAAGTGATACAAACATGATTTTTATTCAAAAAGTAAGAAAGGGAAAAATAAAAATTAGAATTGGTGTTGATCCAAAACATGTTAATTGAGGAATACCTGGAATCCTGAATGGTTCAAGTAATTTATTGCAAAGATATTTACAATTAAAACTAATTCGGGTCACTTTTGACACATGTTGGTTGTATGTTGTGTAACAAAGGGTTACCGTGACAGCTGTGATGTTCACTCTTTTGACAGAGCACCAGTGGACAGTGAGGACTATGGAAGAGAAGATGTGATGGCTTTGTGTGGAAAGATGCTGAAGCCAGCCTGTGTCCCTCTCATCAGTCTCTCCAGGCAGCACCCAGCTATTCTTCCATCTTGCAGATGAAAAGACTTTGATATGTGAGTAATAACTAACTTGTGTCTAACATAATATTGAATGTGGTTTAGTAAAGTATTTAAAAAATACCCCACATTGTACATGTACAGGACAATCAGACCTTGTTCAACAAAGATCATCAGACAATTGTTTTGTCTTTGAGGTACAGCCGCAGCAGAGAGTCTGAGTTTGAAGAAAACACTAACATTTTATTTAGTGTTGTTTAATCAATCAATATTTACTGGTCTTGAATTTCCTCACTGGATTCCAAAATGCTCGAATCTTATTGTACAGGGACGTTATGCAGATTCAATCACCTGAAGATTCAGCGATATTTACCATTTTAAGGAAATAGCCTGTTAGCGGTATTTACCAAAGCTCCGCAGCTGTAGCTAGGCGCTGCTAATGAAAACTCAAGTGCTCAATTTGTTGGTTTTTCTTTTTTATTAAGAATTGACCAAGCATATCTTCCTCTTCGAAATCCCAGTTGTACTTCGCTAACACGCAGTGCCTGGGAGGGTGCGTTTGATTGTTCCCACAATAGTGCGTGCGTGCACTTGTGCTTCAAAGGTCCATCATACAAGATTTAGGGGATCTATTGGCAGCTGCTGATAATAACATCCATCATTATGGTTTACTAATAGTTATCACTTCCTCCTCCAGCACCTGGACACAGCAGGAACCTACGCCAGGATCCTGTTTGTGGACTTCAGCTCTGCCTTCAACACAACCCTCTGGCTGGAGGCTACGCTCCATCAGGACCAACACCTCTCTCCATCATGACCAGAACCTCTCTCCATCAGGACCAGAACCTCTCTCCATCAGGACCAGAACCTCTCTCCATCAGGACCAAAACCTCTCTCCATCAGGACCAAAACCTCTCTCCATCAGGACCAGAACCTCTCTCCATCAGGACCAAAACCTCTCTCCATCAGGAACCAGAACCTCTCTCCATCAGGACCAAAACCTCTCTCCATCAGGACCAGAACCTCTCTCCATCAGGACCAGAACCTCTCTCCATCAGGACCAGAACCTCTCTCCATCAGGACCAAAACCTCTCTCCATCAGGACCAGAACCTCTCTCCATCAGGACCAAAACCTCTCTCCATCAGGACCAGAACCTCTCTCCATCAGGACCAAAACCTCTCTCCATCAGGAACCAGAACCTCTCTCCATCAGGACCAAAACCTCTCTCCATCAGGACCAGAACCTCTCTCCATCAGGACCAGAACCTCTCTCCATCAGGACCAGAACCTCTCTCCATCAGGACCAACACCTCTCGCCACCTCAACAAGGCCTGTATTTGTATGTATGCACCACGACCAACCTGATCTCACCAGAATGCGTGACTCCACCACGACTCCTTAACACCACAATGCGTGGTGGACTCACGAACTTTGTTACATTTACGTGTCGGTACCCACGCAAACAACCGCTATGTAAAGTGAATGAGGCTCCTTTGTTGTGGTGCACACACGCATTTCTACAACGTCCCGCAGTGAGCTTTTATTCTATACAACGTTTTTTAAATCTACTTTATCGCTTGTAGTAACTCAAGGGAGGCTTCTTTTATTTTATTTGTATTCATAATTATTTTTATTTTTCGTCAGAATGTAAAAATTACATTAGTTACGAATTTGTGTTCTCAAAAAACAGTGCATTGTGTGTAATGCAACTGTGATTTTTATTAAATTAGTTAGTTTTTCAGGAAGGCCAGAGCTTCAGCTGTGTCAAATAGATTGTTCCCTTTAGTTAACGTTATTTAAAAGATAATGATCATGTCCCCTGTATTGTATTACGAGCGTCCATTCCCATTGGATAACGGAGAATTTTACACCCGGAAGTAAGTAGCCTATTCTCCTTACTGTCGATTGATTTTACAGTGATATCTGCACTACTCATCGACTAAAAAACACCAAATTGTCCTTGTTAATTACACAACTTTGATTGGTTTGAATTGTGTACAATGCTTTTGTATTTTCCCTCTTCGATTCGGAGAAACAAATATTTTTTCGGAGTTTTTGGACGGCAGAAGACACTACACTACCCAGAATCCTCAGCTATCGTTTGGGACTACACCATGTGCTTAGCTTGACAAACCCCGTGATCAGTCCTCAAGCTCTTTGATTGGTTGACCTCCAACTGCATTCCATATGAAAAAAAAACGTTTCGTAAAAGTGAAAATCATACTTTATTCAGCAGTGCTTGCTTTACTCTTTGAAAGTCATCACATGAATGCATTGTAATAAATCGTTTGGCTGCATTAAATATTACACATCTGTCGTAGTTCTTTATTTATCTACAGAGATCGGGCATCAGAATAGACCAGAAACTATTCTTTTACCGTTCTGTTTTAATTTCACAATAAAGTTAGTAATAATATTTTGTTTTGATATTATTGTTTTTTATTAACTACTAGACGACTGGGTCATGTTAAGACCATCTTTTTTTTGTTGCTATGGGTTTTTTCCATCGCTTTTGTGTTACAAATATCAAAACAATAACAAAATAATATTCGTCGTAAACTAAACCGGAAACAGCAGTATATTTTATTTTGTTAACACTGTAAACTTGACAGCCTTTTAACCTATGCTTTTAACCCAAACCACCTACTGGTTAAAGCACGTTATTACACATTTAGAGTAATTGCAATGCAGGAAGATTGTGTTGCTTTTTAATGACTGTTTAAAATGCCTTTTTCTTAATGTCTTTCTTAATGTCATTTTTGTAAAGCACTTTTGAATGTGTTATATTTTATGAAAACATTTAAATATTAAGAGTACATACAAAATAGTGGGAAAGTATAAGGTCAATTATATAAATATAGAATAGAAAATATCAAGAAGATACTCAAATGATATCTAGAGTAAAACAGTTTAGTGCCTGATAGGAGGATGTGCTAACTAATAAGGCTTTATTTAAAGACATGTGCAGAATACGACAGTGTAATGGTGGAAGTATACACACATTGATAGATGTCTTGTGATGCACTGTTGAGGAACCTGTGACCCAAGTTGTTCATTCATTGCATAACTACACTGTTGTGTATATGATATGTCAATAAACCTTAGAAAATCTTGAAATCTTGAAAGGGATGTGCAAAATAGCAATTATATACAGTCTTTAATTAACTATTCGAGAATAACGGGTAATGAATATGCTTTAAACGGATCTGCAGATAAATATTTAGTCTTCTCAAGCACCAACTATCAAATATCTCTCCTGATTGTTGGCACTTGACAATCACCTTCACTGAATTTCATTCAGGTGTAACTAAAGTCTGATTTAAGGGTTGTTTATATTTCACATCATTAATCCAAATCTGTAAAGTAACTCAAATAAATGGAGTGAATCAAAGAGCTTGAGGACTGATCACGGGGTTTGTCAAGCTAAGCACATGGTGTAGTCCCAAACGATAGCTGAGGATTCTGGGTAGTGTAGTGTCTTCTGCCGTCCAAAAACTCCGAAAAAATATTTGTTTCTCCGAATCGAAGGGGGAAAATACAAAAGCATTGTACACAATTCAAACCTATCAAAGTTGTGTAATTAACAAGGACAATTTGGTGTTTTTTAGTCGATGAGTAGTGCAGATATCACTGTAAAATCAATCGACAGTAAGGAGAATAGGCTACTTACTTCCGGGTGTAAAATTCTCCGTTATCCAATGGGAATGGACGCTCGTAATACAATACAGGGGACATGATCAATATCTTTTAAATAACGTTAACTAAAGGGAACAATCTATTTGACACAGCTGAAGCTCTGGCCTTCCTTAAAAACTAACTAATTTAATAAAAATCACAGTTGCATTACACACAATGCACTGTTTTTTGAGAACACAAATTCGTAACTAATGTAATTTTTACATTCTGACGAAAAATAAAAATAATTATGAATACAAATAAAATAAAAGAAGCCTCCCGTGAGTTACTACAAGCTATAAAGTAGATTTAAAAAACGTTGTATAGAATAAAAGCTCACTGCAGGACGTTGTAGAAATGCGTGTGTGCACCACGACAAAGGAGCCTCATTCACTTTACATTGGGGTTGTTTGCGTGGTGTCGACACGTAAATGTAACAAAGTTCGTGACTCCACCACGCATTGTGGTGTTAAGGAGTCGTGGTGGAGTCACGCATTCTGGTGAGATCAGGTTAACCACGACACCTAGTCAAATTCATCATACGTGTGAACCTACCTGGCAATAAACCCGTTTCTGATTCTGATCTGTTTGTCCTCTAGGTTGCACTGCCACGTCTACAGTAGCGCAGATTGGACCGAGGAAACATGATTGGGCCTCAAGTTTTTTGCAGCCAATATTCATTCTCCTACAAACTTGGGATAGGAGGGTGAGTGAACAAGTTATCCATTGGTTGGAACCTACCATTGTTAGACGTACTAAATCCTGCACACTGCTCCTTCGAATTGACAATGTGAGCATATGTTGCCATTTTGCAATTTCTGTTATTTTCAGTTGAGAATGTTTCAAAGTAATCTTAAAAAATTCAACTTACTTTTTGTTTCTACTGTTTATAAGTATGATCTTTAAATATTAAATGCCATTCATTAGTTGTACTATAATTCTACAAATATTTTTTATTTTCAGTTTTCAGAGTAATTGTTTCCTACAGAACATTTTGTGATGTCATTTTGTTGAACCTGTTTGATTGGAAAATGTTAGAAAAAAGCTGTAAGATAACAGTATTCTATCTGTAGAACTTTAGGTTCTGTATATATTTTAGTGTTTGATCATACAAATCTAATAAAAAAAAATGTAAACTGTTTTTCTCATCAGAACTTTATTTAAGGTATTTTAATGTAACATTTTAAGACAATGGATTTTGAAAAGAGAGGAAAGTTTCCTCTAAAATCTTTAAGGACAATTTCTGTATACTAATTGCTTTTGCACTTTATTTCAGTTAATGTATTTTTACTTTAATTTTATGGTTTTTGTTTGGCAGCCACTGCTGCCAGTCATTTGACCGTTTTTTTACGGGTGTTTTGCCCGTAGAAGTTTTAGTGCTGTACTTTTATTAAATGTTATTGACTGTAAAAAGAGAGGATAAATCTGTAAAATTAGAGTATTTGCCCATAGAAGTATTAGTGCTGTACTTTTATTAAATGTTATTGACTGCAAAAAGAGAGGATAAATCTGTAAAATTACAGTATTTGCACGTTAAACTATTAGTACTGTACTTTTATTAAAGGTTATTGACTGTAAAAAGAGAGGATAAATCTGTAAAAGTACAGTGTTTGCACATTAAAGTATTAGTGCTGTACTTTTGTTAAAGGTTATTGACTGTAAAAAGAGAGGATAAATCTGTAAAATTACAGTGTTTTCCTGTAAAATCTTTAAGGACAATTCCCTTAAATTAATGGCTTATTCACTTTATTTCAGTTAAAGTATTTTACTTTAATTTAAGGGTTTTTGTTTGGCAGCCGCTGCTGCCAGTACTTTGACCGTTTTTTTACAAGTTTCTTTTTTACAGTGTAGGCCATTACGTGGTTTCCGAAAATAACCAAGTGACACGAGTAGATTTTAGCCAAGACCGGCAGCAAGTTTGTCTCAAAACTCTGTGTGTGTAAAAAGACGATCCACAAGCAGAGATTTGAGATCCACAAGCAGAAATGTGAGATCCACAAGCGCATTTTTGGTCGAAAAATACAAAATGGATTCACAAATGCCCAACCCAGTCTCACAAAAAAAAACGTGTAATAACTACGTTGGTCCACAATGTAGGACGTAGTATTTCTACAAAAACGCCTCTGAAATTGTAAGATCCCTACGTTTTTTTTCACCATTCATTCCAATGGCTGGCATCTACAGTATGTCACGCAGTGTTGAAAGTGTGCCGGTCCTAACCGGTCCTTAGTACCGGTAAGAGATTTGCAGGCGGTCCGGAGGACCAGGAAGAATTGACAGCTCCACCCGTGGAATTTATACTACGAAGGGAAGATATTTTGGTTTGGATTACTGGTCTGGGGGAAGCTCACGAGTGTGTGTGCGTGTATACGTGTGTGTGTGTTTGTGTATTTTTGCGTTTGTGCGTATTGTGTTTGTTTCCCGGGGAAAACACCGGCTGTTGTTATGCCTGCTGTGACCTCAAGTTACTCCGTTCTCTGCTTGTAATTATGCCTTTACAAGCTTCTAAGTTGTATTTATCATCTGAATTTGCCGAAACAAGTTTCAAATTCTGAAAGCCAAGACTTTGTTTATTTAAAATCAAACAAAACACCCGAACCCCGAAAAACAATTTTTTTACGCAAATCCACGTTTATTTTGAAATGAGCCGTTGCGACTTCCGACTGATTTCAATAGAGCGGGTCACATATTTGCTTTTTCCCACTTGATCAGAACAGCGGGAGAAGAAAAGAATGGAGTGACTGAATGACAGCTAGAAAATTAGGCTACGTGGTAATTAAAGCAAAAATGAAAACGACGATTCTTCAGATGTTTAAGAGAAAGGAGAGAGATGAAGAAACTCAGAATGTGCTTAAAATTAGAAAAACAACGCCCACAGATGACACAGGTGATGATGCTTATTTAGCCCAGAGAATGGACATGAACCTGGCCATGATGAATATAATAAGTTAGCTAACTAGCAAACTGTATATCTCTATATGGGGTGCCCAACCAGTCGATCCCCAGTCGATCGCGAGATGTCTAAAAGTAGAACAACAATATTCTGTTTTATCGTTAATGTCCTACAACAGGGGTGGCCAAACTTTTTGGCTCAGGGGCCACAATGATGGATCAATGTGACAGCCGGGCCTGGGGGCATTGTTTGGTTCCATCTTGATTCATGTCGGGCTGAGGGTTGTTTTAATCTCATTCTCCGACGGGCGACGTCCATGCGCAGCTGCGACGACCAGGGAGGAAGGGACTTTTCGCGGCACGCGCGGCGTGTGGACAGTGGGTGATAACATAAATAAAAATTGGATCGTTGGATTTTAGACTTTAAGGCTTTTTAAGATCAGCGCCAATACCAATATTGGACGGGCCGCATTAAACAGATCAACGGGCCGCATGTGGCCCGCGGGCCGTAGTTTGGCCACCTCCAGGCCCGGTTCTACGGGGGTGCATAAGGGTGCATTGCACCCCCAGTTGCACCCTCACTTGAAAAAGAGAAGGGAGTGAAAAATATTACATATACAATAACAATAATAATAATAGTAGTAGTAATATGAAGAAGAAGAAGAATATAGTTGAAAATAAAATAAACTGTAATTGTGGTCAAATATTGTGGCACAATTACAGTGCACAATTACCCCCGTCAACGATCGCCGCCGTCTTGGTTCAAAAAAGGTTGGGCACCCCTGCACTATATAGTCAATGGCTATCTTACTCAGAACACAACATGTACACAGCATACTATTTTAACATTAAATATTTTTGCTTTGATATCTTCTATTTTAATCTGCACATTGTGGCATACATTTTGAGACATTTTATTTTATTAGTATTTTAATTTATGTAAACAATATTCTGAAAATTCAAAGAAAGACAGAGACTTGTACATTTGTAACTGTCTGCTGAATTTAGTTATACATTTTTATTCTAATTTATAACAGTTGAGGCCCAGAGGGAGGAAGAGGAGACTCAGCCAGAAGAAGTGGCAGCAGGTCCCTCAGAAGCCACCACAGGTGATGCTAGCCCTACTGCATACCCTTCTATATGGAAAGAAGAACAATATGAACAGTTCAAACAGAAAAATGAATGGATGTATGCTCACAATGGAAGGCTAGGCTGTACCCCATGCCATGATGTGAAGGATCTGGGTGTCATGGCATCCCGTAGTGTTAATATTCTTATTCAGTGGGCTGATGGAAAGACAATCCCAGCTGGTCAATCAAGGGATGTCCAGCTTTCATCACTGCGCAAAAACATCCGTGAGCACAAGAACTCTGCAGCACATAATGAAGCAGTCAAGATTCTTCAGACAGCAAATAAAGATATTCTTCTGAACATGAACGCGAGTAGTCAGGAGTCTGTGTTTGAGTCTACTGCCAAGGTATTCATGACAGCCTATTATGTGGCCAAGAACAACAAGCCTTTCACAGACTTTGAGAGTCTGATTGACCTGCAGCATGCAAATTCTGCTGATTTAGGGCGTGTTTTGCATAGCAAAACTGTCTGTGTTGACATAATTGAGCATGTGTCATCACAGATGAAAAAGGAACTTCTAAAAAAGATAATAGAGACCAAGAGCAAAATCACAGTATTGGCTGATGAGTCAACCAGTGTTGGGCATAAATCAACACTAATTGTGTTCCTGAAGGCTAATGTTGATGGAGACATGGAGCCCATTGCCTTTCCATTGGACCTGGTTGAGCTGGATAGTATTACAGATTATGGGTTGCTTGCTTAAAAATGGCTTCACTGTTGAGTTGCTGAGAGAAATCCTCATTGGATTTTGCAGTGATGGGGCCAGTGTCATGCTGGGAGTGAAGTCAGGTGTTGGGAAGTTGCTCCAGGATGACTTCCCAGGCATCATACTATGGCACTGCCTTAATCACAGACTGGAGCTTGCTGTTGACCAGGCACTGGATGTGACAGGGGGAACAAAGGACTTCCAGGTAGGGGTGGGCGATATTGAAAAATATATTATCATGATATTTTTCAAGCAGTATCACGATAGACGATATATATCACGATATTTTTTCATGTCGGTTATTATGGTTATTTTTCACGATAGATACGATATCTCTGAAAAAGCATATCGTGGAGACCTAATATCGTCACGACGATATATATCGTCATATCGCCCACCCCTACTTCCAGGCATTCATGGACAGCCTATATTCATTATATGGCCAATCACCAAAAAACATGCGGCAGCTGAGTGAATGTGCTCACAACCTGGACATCGCCATCAGGAGGATTGGAAAAGTGTTCAGTGTTCGCTGGGTAGCTTCTTCATGGAGGGCAGTCTCTGCAGTTTGGCAGTCTTATCCAGCCTTGGCACAACATTTCCGTGAGGCATCAGAGGATTATACAAGGGACAGCAGAGAGAGGGCCAAATTCAAAGGTCTGCTTTCTAAGTTGTGCTCCATCAACTTCCTGAAAAGTCTTGCACTGATGGCAGATGTTCTGACTGAACTTAAGAACTTGTCAGAAATTCTTCAGAACAGGATGACCACACTTCCAAAGGCATCAATCGCTACCCAGGACAACATGCAGTAGATGCCAGTCGGGCAGAGGAAGTGATGGAATTCAAGGGAGAGGAGTTAAGAGTTGGCAGGTCTCCCATCATTGACTCTGCTCAGTTCATCCGAGCAGTGGCAGACAATATGAAAGAAAGAATCTTCACAACCACAGCAAACAGAGCACAGGCCAGTGTTGCAGCCAACTGAAAAGAGGCTTATAACAGCCTTATCAATCAAATGGCAGTCCTCAACCCTGACAACTGGGACCATGACAATCCTCGATTTGGAGATAATGAGGTGAGGGCTTTGTGTGATGTCCTACATGTGAACCAACAAGAGGCCCATCTTGGATTCACAGAATACAAGGCCAGTTTTCGTATTTCCCATAATAAGAAGTATTAAACTGTGTACATCCCTGGAGGTTTAGGGGATAGGAAACACTCAAATGTAAAATATATAATTAATAAATAGGTGAAAATTGCTTCTGCCCATTACCCACATGCCAGCTAAGATCAGAAGCAGGGCTCGACATTAAGGACTGCCCGATGGCCCGGGGCCATCTAGTATTTACCTCGGGCAATGAAGCCTCACCTGCTGGTTGCCCGATCGAGCAATCTATTATGCCAGTATCATGCAGCTCGCGGATCCAGTAATGAGTGACCCGACAGTAAAACTAAACATATCTATAACTAGTTTAGGTAGTTTGAGAGGTAATTAAAATAGCTACGTGTGATATTCTAACCTGAAGTGTGTGTTTTGTCCGCTCACCGCTGCATGTGATTATGCAGAGCTGCGTGTCGAGTCTCGACTCGTCAGCAGCAGCTGATCTCTCTCTCCCGTCAGATTAGACTTCACTCGCGTTTATGTCCATATCGATCAGATCCAGCTAGTTCTAGCTAATGATATGACTACCTGCTTATTAAAAGACACCTAAACAATAAGCGTAGCTATGCAACCGGGTGAGGCCACAAAGTATAGCGCAGCATTATGCATCTGTTTACATGCCCACCGGAACCCCGAGGCATTACCAACAGATCAACGCACAATCAACCCATACAGGACATCTCTTTCTCCACATTAAGTGTTAGACATTATAATTGACTATTCTTGTCTGTCACATACTCTTCTTGTCTGTCACATAAGTGGCACAACTGAAGCGGTATTGCTCTAAAGGGAAATTATTTTGACCGGACATTTTGACCGAAGAGATTTAGATTTGGGAACGGGAACTCTGAAGTCGCCATTTTGTGTGCTTCGCGGATGCGCTCGGCTCCTCTCGACTGCTGCTCGGGTCTGCTCGGTCAGCTTCCGGATGAGGAGGCATTTGTTCGACCAACTTACAGTAGATAACATTACAAACATTTTTAACAGGGGCCATAATAGTGTAAATAATGTTTGTTTTGGCAGTTATAACTGAATGTAATGTTTTCTACTTTTTTCCATCTGGGAAGGCATTTGCCTTCATCAGATGGAAAGTGTCTTGACCAACAACTTAAGTATTTCTTATAGCTATGCAGGGCGTGCAAGCGAGCAAACACAAACAAGAACAAACAAACAAGTTAAATGAATTGTACAATATAATATTGTGGTGGTTCATCTTATAATTCAGTCTAGAGAATGAACCAGACAGCATCTAAGACCTGCAAAAATCTAAATGTTCTAGGGGGAGGCCCCCCAAACCCTGCGTGCGTCATTTCGTCCGTGCGCATTTTTCAGGGCAATCTCTATTGGGCTCAGGGCCATCTGTAAATTAGCTTAGATGGCCCACAGGGCCATCTCCCAAAATCCTTAATGTCATGCACTGAGAAGAGCTTTATTTAACAGCTGGTCTTATGTCTGTGACCCCTCCTGTTAATTGATGAGCCTGAAACATGCACTTGTCAAGGTTCAGAGGCACATTTTGCAAATATAGCAGTAGCCATCGATCATCTTAAGATAAGATATACTTTATTGATCCCAAGTTGGAAACATTTGCGTTACATCAGCATGTGTAACAGTTGTAAATATGCAGTGGTCGTATTCTGCACATTTCTTATACTATCTACATACATCTTATATAAGAGTATAATACATATGTATAATATCAGTTAAAATAAGTGCTTCAACATTGTTAACATTGCTGGAGGTATACACAAAGTTTTTCATTCATTGCATAACTACACCGCTTCAATCAGGAGAGACATGATGTATGGAATACATATTTATTATCGGTCACATTATATCCATGAAACATAATGATGACAGTTCATCACAAATGAATGAATGTTGTTTTGGCGATTAGGCCCAGGTTTTAGTAGGATATCAATCGGGAAGGGAAGAACCGTTTCCGATGAACCCCCCTGGGTCTAGACACTGGTGGTGGTGATAAGTGGTTAGGTCCGGTTGGAAGGGAGGAGGATAAGCTTGGCCCTGAGTTGAAAGCAGGAGGCGAAGGGGTGGAGGAGGGTTGCGCGTTGACACCTGGAAGACAGCTGATAGGAAAGGGGAGAGCATATATAGAGGGATTAACAGGTGCGATGATTAGGCTTGTAAATGGAGGGGCGTGATAGGTTTAGCTGAGGAGAGGCGCTCCCTGTCATTTAGATGCAGGGAGCAAGTATTGCCATGACGAGCAATACGGAGTGTTAGGTCTTCCTGTCTGAACCTGCGCTAAGCTTCATTTGTGTATCGTCACCTTCTTAAACTAATGGTCTAAGTATTTGAAAGTTTTTCAAAAAACAGAAAAAACTTAACCAAATATAGAATATATGATATTAATTATTTCACACAAAAAGGTTATGACAATATATGACTATTGACATACAAATAACACTGTCTGTTAATTGTGTAAAATAAGAGGATTAGATGACTTAGGCCAATTTACGAACATGTTGTTGTGACTTAGGCAATTTGAAACCTGACTTAGGCCTTATTACTTCTGGAGTAAGTGACTTAGGCAAAACAGTGCACTTCTCTTTTTTAGACCATGGGGCTGGGTCAGCCACTAACAGTTTAAAATGCTAAAGGAGCACACAGAGACTCAGGAAACAGAGGGCAGTTTGGCCGTGGTTGGCCCTTTAATTCAATATAGCAAACTCAAAAGGTACAACATAAATCACTCTTAGCTAAATAAAACAAAAGGCAAGTAAATCAAACCCTGAGGAGGCATGTGCCTCTCCTCACTACTCCCTCCAGCTCTTCTTTGCTGTGTTTTTAATTGGAGCTAAACCTTTTCCATTGAAATCAGTTTCTCCCCTGAACCTTTCTCAGTCATCTTGGTGTGTGTGTGTGTGTGTGTGTGTGCGTGCGTGCGTGCGTGCGTGCGTGCGTGTGTGTGTGTGTGTGTGTGTGTGTGTGTGTGTGTGTGTGTGTGTGTGTAATTATGTGGCAAATTGTCAAAAAGCTGACATGACATGTTTCATGGACGGAAGGTCCTGAAACTTCCTCTCCTTGATTGGCAGAGCATTAACTTTAGCAGTTGCAGCTGCCTGTTGGTATTCCCGATATAGTTGGGAGATGGTTGTGCCTGGGTGAAGGAACTTCTTGTCTTTGTAGGCAGTAGTGAGAATCAACAGTGGGCAGATCCTATAACCAGTCCTTAAGGAAATCTGCAACAGCCATTTCCAGCTTTGCATTTTTGCCACTCTTAGGTGGAGATGTAGTTGGCGGGTCTGCCACTTGTTCGTCATGGTCGATGGTGTCTTTGTTCAGCCAGAGTGTAATGGTTCTTTCAGGGATACCAAGTGTAGAAGAAAAAAAGCTTTGCACACTTTAAGATTTGTTCCATCCTGAAGTTTAGGTAGGAAAATTATGAACTGCGCCTGGATCCTTCACCAACTTTTTTTCTTTTGCTTCATGGCAACCTTTGTGACCAAAGTGGTGACGTATAACCGATATTCTTCCCAGTTGTCCATTGACCAAACTTTCTGAAATATCCACTGCCTCTGCTCTTCTGTAATGGATTGACAGTCTCAAGTCGTGACTCGTTGACAGAACTTCGAATTGCAGGGAAGGCCCATAGCCTTTGCAGCTATTTCTTTGCCACCTTTGGCCTTGTATGCCATTCTTTTGAGATGTTTCTTCCTGGATTCATTTTGCTTCCATGTTTCTGGGCTGAGGTATTTATGTTGTTTCCTTTTGACCGTATTGTTTTCATACATCCTCTAGATGAGGACCATAATGTTCTGAAGTTGCTGCCAGACTGTCTTCATTTTCAGGGACAGAGGACTCATCAGAGGATGGATTGTAGTTTGGGTCAATGATAACGTCATCATCATCATCATCATCATCTGTGTCTTCTTCATGGTGTGGACGGGTCTGCTAAGGCATCTTCAGCAACACTCTCTTCTTCAATGAAAGTGTTTAGGTTATTGTCTGCTCCATCTGATTCAGGGTGTTTCTCAATGTCGAGTAAGGCTGCTCCAAAGCCACTATTTCAAGGATACTACGTCATCGAGTCCCGCCGAAGAACTGTTCTAATGTCCAGGATCCTTGGAATTCTACCGAGGCTGGCGTAATTCGTTGCTGGACATTTCGAAGCTGCACATGTGTATCCTCCACGGTCTTAAAATCCCCACAATGCTTTGCGCACGGACCAATTCCCACCTCATGTGTGATTTTGCAACCCTGATCTCCTCAGGCAGGTCTTTACGACCAGCAGTGATC